>NW_019384431.1:932617-1097101 GCF_000671375.1 Centruroides sculpturatus | reverse complement strand
TTTTTTAGGTTTTTAATGAAGAGAGAAAGAGACACGAACATATTTCCATATCTCATACGCATCAACAATAAAATAGAATATTAATCCAATAAATAACATTTTAATTTTCTCGTGTAAGAAATACTGCAAATTTTTTAAAAGCGTGCAAACATTTATCAACTGTATAATTTTATACTCATTTGCATAACAAATAGGTTCGAGAGAGAGAGAGAGAGAAAGCAGGGAAAAAAGAAGAAGTAAAAGAAGAAGAAGGAAAAAAAAATTCTTAACAGTTCCGAGGGTAGATGAGGAGTGTTCATTCTTTCTGATAAGACAGCTGGGTTTTTAGTTTGCACCTTCTCCCTGTTTTACCATCTCATATTGCATCCTGTGTCTGGCCGTACATAGGAACAGCTGGAACCACACTAGAGAGTGGGGAGACAGCGTCACAACTCGAGGTCACAGAGGTCAGCCAGGGGAGAACCTCTTGTCTTCTCTACATTGCCCCAAGCTAGGCGGTAGACAAAAAGTCAAATTTTATTATCGTCCGTGTTGTGGTCTTGATTTCGGGATACAATAACTGTTATTCTTTCGAGTGTCTTACAAAAGTCCGAAGGAAAAATAAATAAATAAACAATCACAATAAAGATATATATATATATATGTTATAATATATCTAGTTAAAATTTAGTGTTTTAAAATTTAACGAGCGATTTGATTGGCATCCGACTGTGCAATCTGTCATTTATGCGATTGCTCTTAATCTGTGGCATCGGTTCTTTTCTCAGCTCATTAGATACACGCAATTGTTACTTGTCGAAACAATATGACGTAGACAAAGTGCAGGATGTAGAAGGGAATCCAGGATATCTGACATCCTCCAATCCCTGTTGTCATATAAACAGGTGATTCTATTGTTGACTCGAGTCAATGATGGGTGGTGAGGTTTAAAACTTTCTTCTATTTTACCGGAATTATTATAATTATACAATGTTAATCTCTCGAATTATAATTAACGATTGGTTATAAATGGAGAAACGTGTTTAGAATCATGATTTACAACATAAAATATATATATATATTTTTTTATTATTTTCTATTATACAAGCTTTTTTTTCTAAAGGTCAAACAACAAACGTGGTTACGTAAATTTTAATATTTTTTTACATTAATTTTCTTTGGCTTTCGTGTTAAAGATGTAAATATGGTTGTAAAATGTATTGATTTCTTCATAGCTACCGTCAGTTTGCCATTCAATAGCTGCATTTTCTACCAAAATAGCGTTTTCGACTTTACTTTTCCGAACTTTCTTCCAGTCGATCGGTGACTTTTTGTAACAGGATTCGAAACCGCATTTACCGGGGCGTGTTCTACAAACCTCTATGGTCGAAATCAATAAAAGTGTGAGAGGAAACAGCTGTTGTCACGATTCTAGCAAGTGACTGGATGACGCTTTAACGACAACAATTGCTGCGCCTTTGCGTGATGATGCATCACACGCGTCTAACTATCTCATAATAATGAAAGTATACACCGTAACCTTTTAAGTTCTCGACTGTTCTCTTTGCCACTGTTGAAACTATACTCGTATTGTCATATAGGGGCAATCTATATACCTTTTATAAAACTCTAAACAGCTTGTTTAGAAGCTAACTATGTAAACTTTCTTTTTAAATTTTTTANTTTGAAACATGCCTCCTCTCTCTCTCCACGCAGTTAACTTCTAGATTAGCTTTTTGGGGGGTGGGTGTCAGAAATCCCATTTCTGATCTTACCAAAGTCACCCAGCGAATATTTGTGAAACATTACAAGGTTGACATTAAAAGAGTAGACGACATCGGAAGCTGTCCTAGAACTCATCAATTCTACAAGATGTCGAATCCTCCTCTGCAACTCTGTTTAGGAGGATTTACTTTAAAGTAATTGCACTTCAGCACCTGTCAAATGCAACTGTTAGTCTGACTTCATTTTTTTTATAAATATATATATATATATATCTTTTCTGTTATTTTATCAGTTTTAAAAGTAGTTGAAGAAAGATTTTTTAAAAGAAAAAGAATTGGGAGGGAAAACTCTTACAATTACTTTTCGTGGTAGATCACATAGCTTGAAAGGGTCATGCTGAAAAGTTCAAGAATTTTTATAAGACGACACATGCCGCACATGAAATTTTCAACGTTTTCTATATTAACTGATTATTAGTTTGCAATTTTTCTATACAGTTTTTGTCGGTATAATCGAATTATAATGATAAAAATTGGAAATTTATAGCATCCGTTAAATCGCTAATACGGAAATAGAGAAAATTTTTATGCCTTCCCGATATTTTAATGTGTAAAATTCAGCTGCTACAATATAAAAAAATGTGTGATAAATATATATATATATATATAAAGGAACAGTTGTAGCTTTGAAAAGAATGGTTTTCCGTTGTATGGAACGTTTTATATGGTTAAATAATTGATTACGTTCTTTTGGGTTTCCCACATCTCAACCTCAGCTGGTCTGTAGATGCTGAATTATTTTAATGATGTTGCGATTGCTATCTACAATTAAGAGCTATAGACGTTACCTTTTGGTATGCCACCACTATGGCAGCTGCCTACGTTTTATCTATGACCAATCTGACAATAAAAATGACATTTAACAGGAAATTGTGGCTAAAGGTGAATCATTTTTTTTTTCCGATTCTGGCGGTTTATTGTAAAATCCGGTAACAATAGTTCGTTTCCTACTCAGCGTAATGCTTTTATATATATATATATATATATATATTTATATTATTATTATTAAAGATAATATACCCATCTATCGGTTGTAAGAGGGGAAGTATGTAGGTTTGATCATGTGACCGACGGGAAATAGCTAAATTATCCCAACTAAGAATGACCTGTTCTATGTTTTGTCATCAGGTGTAACGGGATTTTTTTTTGTGCCAATTTGTCGTTTCCTATGTGGCATTTCGGTTGGTTTCTTTGAATGTATTTTTCTATTTTTCCCACGTTAGTTAATTCATATGATAATACCCTATAGTTACGTGACAAATATTTAATTTTCTTTTTTATTAAATTTTTATATTAAACACTAACTTTTTCCTATTGTTTATTAAAATGTCATTTAGTAAGTTTACTCGAACACGTCCGAAAATTTTCGAAACAGTGAACAAACAAACAATAAAACATATTAAATTAAATTATTTACAGTTTTGAAATATTAAATTATTATTATTATTATTATATTCAAGTAAAGTAGTTGAATTGAATGTGACTCATATACTAAATTCAGAACTTTATGATTTTGTAAAAGTAAAGGTGCTATGTAGGTGAAGGTCGCTCTTATCATCGAACGTGAAAATCAAGTTTCCTCCCTGGTAATTTTTTTAATCTGTTTACTTAGCAACAATATAGATTTTTAAATGTTATTGCGAGGGATTTACTCTGATTATTTTACCTTCTTTAACTTTATTACCCCCTTTAACATAACGCCTGTTCTTATAAGAGTAGATTCTATTCANATTAAACAACTTTCTTAAACTATAATATGATAAACAACAATATTAAATTCTCATATACTGTATAGTTTAAATACAGTATTTAAATTTTACAAAAGATTTTTTATAATACAGGGTGATTCTAAAACATGTCCCCAATTTCAAGTATTTATTATGAGAGATGTAATAAATCAGTTATGATGAGACTAACGTTAATCGACAGAGCTTTTGTTTAACCTTTTGTTCGTTATGTTGGAGACACTGAAGCCGTGAGAGCGAATAGGGACCAATCCGAAATGCATTCTTAAATAGGCGAAATAAAGAGAACTGTTTTAATCTCGGTCTGTCTCTGTTAATTATCCATAATGAAGAAAGACGTGATAGATATTACTAGTCTGACAATTGGAAGAAGAAACCTTCATTTATAACTATACGCTCTCCAGCCTGACGAAATTGAGTCTGTCTCCTTGAAGTTAACTACCATCCGTTTCCCGAAGGCTTTGTATCATACATTTCTAACCTTTCAAGTTGTTTCGGCCGAGGCACTATTTTCTCTTGATGGCGTCCTTTTCATTTCTAAGGAGTGAGGAAATTGTAGTGTTCTTCTAAAACACTACAATTTTCTCACTCCTTAGAATTCTGTACTTACTACATCGGGCTATCTCCTTATAGATAGAACGGGGGCTTGTGTTATGTGACTAACACGCCGTGTGATACAGAACATTCGGAAAGGATAGATATCTACAAACTGTTCGGGATAAGGACGGCATAAATATAGATAGTCCACTTATGTGCTACTGTAGGCCTATTATTGTACAATTCAGCAAAATCGCTGTAGAGGAAAAATTGCCGTCAACTTTGATGTTATAAACAATGATGTAACGAAATGATGACGTCATCTATGTTTATATCAAAATATATTTTAAATTATCGTCATGTTACTGAACACCGTTTAGTAAAATCGTTATAGAAAGTTTTAATTGGCGTAAATTTGAGCTTTTGTATCATTTTGAATAAAATGCATTTTATAAGCATAAAATGAAGCCGTCAAACTGAATTAGCTCCATGTGAAACCCCTGTGAACTTTAGCCTATAGATCCGGAAGTTTCGCCAGCACCTCACTGATAACGAGAAAGGCTTAAGTTTAAAATTTGAGTTTTCTGGACCCAGTGGTTTCTCTCTCTACGAGCGTCTGCAGATGAAGCTGCCGGATGAGGAAAAACGAGAAGAAAATACCTCTTTTTTTTGCAGACTTTTGCACTTTTCGAATGCTTATATTGATGCAACCGCTTTATACAAAATCTTGAAACTACCTAAGAAAATAATTTTCCTTCGAACGAGACGAGATATTCGAAATTACCACGGGTGTTGGGGGGCGGAAAAATCGAGCCCCGAAAATCGGAAACTCGAATTTCCGTATACGTTGTCAGTTAGTGACTTTATAGCATAGATACCTAAATAAGGGGGAGGCGAAATTTTCCTCCGCCCCGGGCAGCTGACACCCACGCTACGCCACTGCCCCCCCACACAGTCTAACATCCACACATATCGAAAAAACCTCGAATCTTTTGCATACCTCGAAATTTCAAGGTGTCCCGAGTCCAAAAATGTAAAAATTTGGGAGGGGTCATTTTTTTACCGAGCGCTACACTTTTCCTCTGTTATACAGTCGACCCCCCTATAATTACGGTCCCTATAATTACGATTCCTATAAAACTACGAAAAAATATACGTATTTTGAAAATGTTGAGTCGGATTAGTGTAGAATCGATTAATTTTATGGAAGAAAACCTTTCAATCAGTCGTAGTCCGTAAACTTGACACGTGTCGGGCTGTGATTGGAACGACTTGTAAGAAATCGGATTCCTAATAAATTGGAACGTATCTATATCTTATAGGGGGGTCGACTGCATATAACAGCCGAAAAAGTAAAAATTATCGAATACTTATTTATATATTACTTAGAGAAGTCTTTTAGCTTTGGAATAAAATGTTTCTACGCTCTATCTTTATTAGAACTCTATTTATTGAATCTTTTATTCTGAGGTCACGTGATGATATCAGAATTTCCGGGTCTCTTTCGGTAACAAATCCGCCCCTGGTCGGAGTCGGAGTTGGAGTCGATAGATTTTTACGCGACTCCACAGCCCTGCTCGTATCTCTCATGCCATGATATTTTATTTCCTAAGAATTTTATTTTACTTACAACGCGACAATTTTGCTTTCGGAGGAATGCTACATTTATTTCCAAATTTTGTCATTGTAGACCCATAAATTCCCACCGTAACAGTTAATGCTACCAAAGTAACAGTTAATTTTTTAACATTGTACAAGAATTGTACACGTTTTTTTCTCTATCCCCCTATAGACGGGACATACGAAATCGTAATATCACTGGTTTAACATTGAAATCCGTAAGTAATATAAGATGGGAATGCAGAATAAAAATATCAAATATTTTAATAATTTTTTTAAAACTCCTATCAACTATACAGAACTATCATAAAAACATACCAGTAAATTCTTATCGGTTGGGTTATGTTCTAAATCTACCCACGATTCGCATAATCGGGCGAGTGCGGCCAAATATCTAGCAGGCAGGCCGCTAACAGCCCAGACCTGTCCTGGATAGAATCATTGAAAGCGTTATATGTGTGTAGCTTCCACCAGCTAAACCGGGTGAGGTTGGTGCTCTGTAAAACGCATGCATATAATCTGGCTGTTTAAAAGCTGATTCAGTTTCGACAGTACAGCGCTTCCATTCCGCCACTGATATTCGATTATACAATAGCAATCTTATCGTTTTTTTCACATGTTAAAACAGAAATTTATAATAAGATACATAATGCGGTTATAATATGATATTAATTTTAGTTAATCCAAAATACGTTAAAATATGAAAATAATCGCGCCATATATCTATATTTATTTTTTAGAAAATACAAGGGAAGCGGCGCTTCCACCGCTTCCAATGACGGCACGTCACTGCAGTACAGTCGACCCCCCTATAACGCGGTAGATACGTTACGCTTTAGAAGAATTTCGCGTTGTAGGAATCCTCAAATACATGAGCCAATCACAGCCCGGCACGTGTTCAGTTACGGACTACGGCTATTTGAAAGGTTTTCTTCCATAAAATTAATTGATTCTAGACTAATTTCACTCAACATTACCAAAACACGTATAATTTTTTGGGAATAATCTGTATAAACTATGCCAGCGATTCCCAACCTGTGGTACGCGTACCCCTAGGGGTACGCGATAGATTGTTTAGGGGTACAGAAAAACGTTAGTTAATATAACCGAAAAATAATATATTATGTATCACAAACTAATAGAATTAAAAATTATTAGGTAAAAAATGTTCCTTGCAACAATCATGGGCGTAGCCAGAGATTTGTTATGGGGGGGCCTAGTGGAGGCCAACCTGACACAAAATTGAATTATTTGAAATTATTGTTCATTATTGGGCACAGAGCAAGCCGTTCACCCTTTTTTAGTATTCAAAACTTTTATTTTAGCTTTAGGTTTTTACAAATCGGCTCAAAACTTTTTCGGCTGTGATTTCCTGGGGGGCACCAGGTTCTCTGGGAGGGGCCGTGCCCCCCAGGCTCTCCCCTAGCTACGCCCATGGCAACAATCACAACTTTATTATGCATTTTTTCATTTAGTTTTTTTTTTTCTTTAATTTAATTAAAGTTACAATATGTAAAATTAACATTACGGGTACTCACTAAATTTCTTAAATGAGGGGTACAATCTAGAGATAGGACATGTCACGGGGTACGCTAATGACAAAAGGTTGGGAACCACTGAACTATGCTATAAACAAAATATCTTAGTCTGTGTAGAAAATTTTCAAATTGCAGTCCACTTATACTGTATATTTATTTACTTTTAATATACATATTTCTCTCCTCTGTTTTCAACATCTAAAACGTATGTACATGTATCGTACGTAATATACTGTATATTATTTTGTTTAACGATGTAAATACAATCGAACCCCGTTTATATGTTTTTCGAGGAAAATGAAGAAATTACTGTGTAAGTGAGAAAATGATGCAAGTAAAACTACTCCTCAAGTGGAGAGAGACATTAATTAATGCTGTATAATACTCCTGAACGGAAAAGTGAAACAGTAAAATTTCGTAAAGTTGCGTCTCCATTTTGACCGAAAATTTTTAAACTTTTTTTTTAAATTACGTTCAAACGCCTTTTTTTTATTAATTATATTTTTTCCATGTAAGAAGTAGTATTGACAGTAAAATTTAAATCTGTTAGGCTAATCCGAAATATTTTATAATATAAAACCAATTATAATTATTTTAGTTTATTTTTAATATCAGAAAAATAATTTTAGAAATTAATTTTAATTTATTATATTAAACATATGAGTTATAAATTATTAATAATACTAATTCATTATTAATCAGCTAATAACCATAGAAAAAAATGTTACTAGTTAGAATCAACTGGTGGCTGGCAACACGACACGAAGTTGTTGCTGTCATGTGACGAGTTGGGTGTATGGTCTTTCCGAAGTTCTTTTCAAACATTTTCAATTTATTATGCTTCTTGTATTTTTATTTTTCCTTTAGAAAAGTGCATTTTATTAATATCGTACTTAATATTTAACGAAAATCTGTTTCGCCTTCTTTCCAATAAGAAATAGGTAAGCTGCACGTGAAAGTAATCATCATCGTAACTATTACAGATAAATATCTTGTGATATTCAGTAAGTCCAGGTCGTATCTCATATTACAGCATGTATAATTGATTATATCCTTTAAAGTTTAAAATTTAAATAAAATTTTGGTATGATTTATATCTTCAGATAAAGAATTTCTATTTTTTAAGTTAAGGTGTACAAATAGTAAATTTCCTTGTTTTATAGTAAACAAAATAATTTACTTTTCATTTAGTTACTTTATATAGAGCTTACAATGCTATATTTTATTATTAATTTTGCATTAAATTCAGTTATTGAATTTTTAATATAAAATTTTCTATATTAATAGATTAAATTGCTACATTGCATCTAATTTTAATATATTAGCTGGGTTACGGCTGAAGTTTTCATCTCTAAAACACAAACGTTGAGTGTCGCTTTGTAAGCGGCGCTTGACATTTGACGTTCATGTTTTAGAGATGAAAACTTCGGCTGCAACCTTGCTATCATTACATAATTATTTATAAAATATAATGACTTTACAATGCTGATGGCATTTCACTTTGCAGGTGATATCGTATGAGTCAGCAAGATAAAGCATTATGTATTGTTATCAAATTTTTTCAAAAATTTAGAAAAAGATGGAGAATATAGCTGTAATTAAACATGTAGGTTATATATATATTTAATGTACCACTCCTACTTGCTGCTTTTGGATTGATATAACAGCATCATTATAAATATCCAATTTAAAATTTATCAGTTTGAAAGTATTGTAATTCTAGTATATTTTTGAAGCTTTCACAAACTTAATTAAACACACATGTTTAACTAGTGTAAACAGTAACTGGACAACATTGACATGAAATACTTAACCTTTAGTATTTAGCATTTAATTTCTGTATAAACATTTTAGCTAATTAAATTAGTAAAAAAAATGTTTGCTTATGTAAAAAATTACATGCTTTATATTAAAGGTTTAGTTTCTTAAGTATTTATTTAGTTATATTTAAACTTTTAGCTGTATTAAAATGGCTTTAATACAGCTGAATAAGCAAGCCAGTGACAATTTGTAATAAAATGGGCTCTTTCACTGGCTTGCTTTTCCAGCTGTGTCAAATTTGCTTCACTAGATAGCATGCTAACATATCAAAGTGATGTCATTAAAGGCATCTAGGTAAATCAAAGTTATTAACAAAGAATAAGAAGTGATTTATATGACTGATTTTGCCTATATTTTCTTATTAAAAAAATAATTATTAAGGTATTTTATGCATCAGTAACTTTATTAACAGAGCACAGATCTCAAAATTTAATTTTCAAAGAAGTATTCTCTAAATACCAAACACATGTATTTTTTTTAATTTTATTTAAAAAAACTAAATGTAAAGAATCCATTAGATTTTTGTTTACACTAAATGTTTTCATACCTAATCTGAAAATAGTTTGTAGAAATGTGAACTTGAAATAGAGTTTTTTTTTTTATTGATATAATACAAGTCGACCCCCCTATAACACTGTTGATTTTTCCGTTTTATATGAATTCCGTGTTGCATGAGTCACTTAGATTTTACAAATACATGAGCTGTTCACAGCCTGGCACATGTATTTGTAAAATCTAAGTGGCTCGTACAACACGGAATTCATATAAAACGGAATAATCAACAGTGTTATAGGGGGGTCGACTGTAATCTATTTTTTAAATTTTGTATATAATATAAACAAAATACCATTGTAAGTAGTAATGTTATTTTTTTAATATTTTACAATTAAATTAAAACATGAGCATTAAGCCATAATTAATTACATTTCTGCTTTAAATACATAATTAAAAAATATTTAAAGTAGAAAAATAATTTATTTATTTTTATTAATTATTAATCATTATTAGCATAAAGGACACCCTGTTATTCAGGGGCTAAGCATTTACAAATATTAAAATATTTTGTGAACAATGTACTGTTAATTTTACACCATTAATTATTTCCTGGAGTTTACGCTTTTAAGTAGTGTGATTGAATTAGTCATTTCCATACAAATTCTTAAATTCTGTTTATTATTTAATAGTTACATCTTCCTTCACAATTTTAATTACAAAATTATATAAATTGTACAATTCCTCCTTTAAAAGTTCATTTAAATTTTCTGTGAAGTCTTGGATTATGCTTTGCTTGATTATATGAGTTATTCCGGAAAAAATAATTTATTTTAATCATTGAAAATATATTTAAATAAAATCATATTCCAAACGATTTATTTTGATTTTGAAATTGTTTATATTGATAAAGCTTATGAGTTTAGATTGAGAAAATTGATTTGTCTGTTATGCAGAGATTACATTTTATATAATTTAATTTTCTTCTGAAAATTAAATTATAAAAACTAGTTTTAGGATTCTTAAACTTAAATAATCGGTATAGTAACAGTCAATACTTAGTTCTTATTTATTCTTAGATTAAAATTCTGGATTATTTCGTTTTGACCTAACCTCATAATTTATCTGATTTCTTATTTTGATTATCATCAGTAAATAACATTAAATCATATTGAATTTTAGTGTTTAAACTGTTTGTTTAATACTATTGGATGTGTGTTCTATATATTTAGCATTTAGCTAATTTTATGGTCCTTTCTTGATAAATATCTAAATTAGTATTAACAGAGATAAAACTGAAAATAAGAATTACTTAATTATTTGTCTATCTTTTAATTATAAAACTTTGAAAGTCGTAATACAGTAAATTACAAAAAATAAACAAATATGCAATGAACTATCAAAACCACTTTCTGTTGCTGAGAAACATTTTTATTAAACAAACACAAACATTTTCAATCTAATGCAATAGCCATTTTCAGGTGTAACCAAATTTGAATGCCTTTTCAAAATGGAACATTTTAACAAAGGAATGCTCAAACTCTCATATTTAATAAAACATTTCTCAGCAACAGAAAGTTGTTTTGATAGTTCATTAAGTATAAAAAGCTGAGTTTAATTAGTGGTTTTTGGCAAACATGTAAGTTTTTATCTAACTTTTTAAATATTAAATTTTTTTATATACTACACAAAAATTTTAAGCTATAACTTAAAATAACTAATAACTAGGATATTGCATGACTGTTGTATTGCAGTAGAATTGAGGCATAAATGGAAAGAAAGAGGCTATCCTTGTACTTGCTGGGCCTGTCCATGTCCAGCAAGTTTAAGGATTGTCAAAAGAAACAGTGAACCTTGTAACTCCAGCAATATGTTTAATAAATCATATTTTTGACCTAATACTATAGGCTTTTCTCAGTGAAGTAACCAATTAAAATAATTTGTTAAATGTTTGTTTTATTTTAAATGGTGTACTTCACTGAGCCTTAGGTTATTAGGATTATTAGATTGAAAACATTATGATTTATTAAATGTACTGCTGGAGTTACAGGGTGCACACTCTCTTAACATGTGTATCAAGGAGCATCATTATTCTATCCAAAAGGTCCTGTCGACTACAGCATTAACAACATTTGCAACTAAAAGTGATGTACAAGTATGTATCAATGAAACAAGTCTAATAACCCAATAATTAAGAACTGGACCAATCTAAACATCTGGAGAAACTCTAAATTTACAAAGTTGTTTTTCAGAACACTGCAATAAATTTGAGATGCTGAGACATTCTCTAAAGCAGTGTTCCGCAACTTTTTTCTACTTTCAGTTTACCGTGTTGAGTCATGGCACACCAAAATGTTATTCCCCTCAAAAAACGTATGATATGATACTATTAATAGAATTACGTAATGCCACTAACCTATTATTATTGTTATTAAACAGACATCAATACCTGTGAGCAAATTTTTTTTACATATAATTTCTTAGAATACATAAAAATACGTGGCTTGTAATAAAGAATAAACAAACATCATCTTATTTCATCAGTGCTGTGGCAGAGAATGAAATACAAGCATAAGAAACACAACAACTGTGATAAAAATATATAAATAAAATTTGAAATTAACAGAATATGTAAAAGTTCATGTCACACCTTTCACCATGTGACGGCACATCAGTGTGCCATGGCACACTGATGTGTCGTCCATTTGTGGCCAACCAGTGTATTCCATTTTATTTAAAGTTACATANCTGTGATAAAAATATATAAATAAAATTTGAAATTAACAGAATATGTAAAAGTTCATGTCACACCTTTCACCATGTGACGGCACATCAGTGTGCCATGGCACACTGATGTGTCGTCCATTTGTGGCCAACCAGTGTATTCCATTTTATTTAAAGTTACATATGAATTTTCATATATATGTTTGATTGCTATATTAACCTGATGATGACAATTTAAAACTTGTTGAAAAATGTTTTTGTTGTTGTTTAGTAAATTTCAGGATATTTGTTTCATTGTTGGTGTTTACTGTTTGGTATTACTGGTATTGTTTCATTATTTATAACTAAATCCAGTTTTTTAAGTAGTGAATAATTATTGTGACAGTGACTATATTCATTGCATGGAATGGCCAGCAAGATCTCCAGACATAAATCCCATAGAACATGGTTCTTCAAGATGCACTTGTTCAAGAGTGGACTCTGTTCTTAACAGAGCTGATAATATTAAAACATGCGTGAATAATTACAATGCAGAATGTTTGTATGCAGGAGGGAACCATAAGCCATATTAATGATTTTCTGTGCAAAAAGATTTGTGAAAATGATTAGTACTTTTTCTTGTTTTGATTTAACATAATTTAGACTAAATTCTTGTTTTTAAGTTGTTTTGTTATATAAAGAATATTATTCTCTGCTTGTGCATTAAGTTCCATGCAAATCTGATCAGTAGTTCCTGAGTTATAGGCTAAATTAATGGTTATGCTGTTTTTTAATCTGGATTGATGATAATGGCAATATTAAATATATTTATATCTGCCTATAAAAAATTCTTTTAGTATACTCTTGAGAATCTGGAACACTTTAACAATAAGCAACTCAACACCTTTCATACTCTTTCCAGCAAAATATGTTAATGAAACGAATGTTTTCATTCTCTTAAAGGGACTTCAGGTTTGTTTGCCTGGAAAGAATACCAAAAAGGTTGAGTTGCTGTTTTGAAAGATTTTCAGTATCTCTTAGTTAATAAGCAGATGACATTTAAAAGTAGTAATCCAATAATTGAAATTTTGGCAATACATTTTTAATACTAAAAATGTTGAATTTAATTTTATTCTGTTAATGCTTAATCCTTTGATTTAGAGTTTCATTGTGTATCTGTAAATGCTTAATTAACTAATTTCATACCTAAATAAAATTTTAATTTTCAAATAAATTCAAAAGTAAATGTAAATAAAATGAAATGATTTAATTCCTGTAATTATAAACTAAGTGTAATAGAGAATGCAGTAGACTTTTAGGTGGAGCTGTGTTTAGCCTGCCAGTCCACACCTGTACAATAAGTGTAATAAAACAGCATGATAATGTTATATCTTAACACGCTGTGTTAGATGATATTGTTGATGAGTCATTAGAAAAATATTATAAACATAGCTCAGAAATGTTTAATTTATGATTTTATATTTATGTATAATTATATGTTAATATATATAATTATACACACACATTGTGTGTGTGTGTGTGTATACATATGTTCAGTACAGTGTTTTTCATAAGTCACATACATGCCATAGGAGATTGTGCAGAGAAGCATCAGTTGATTATAGGCAAAGCATCGTGGGCAAGTGTATAGTATGTGTATTGGTTATATGATGCATCATTTTACATCTACAATACTATCAAATGGAAATTAGTTGCACAAAATTCATAAATATGGTCAAATCTATAACATACAAGTATGTAGGTTGTGAGGATTGAACTTGTTCTGTTTAATGCACAAACATCACTGATTTTTTATTATTGTTAGGTTTAATTTTGTTTAAATAAAACTAAAAATAACATTAAAAACTGGTAATGTGTTGTGTTCTTGCTGTCATCTGAATATCTAATATTAAAAAAACAAGTTGAATTCTTGCAGTATACCTGGTTTTGAGTTACAGAACTATGCAGCTGGGATTACATATTAAATTATATAAATTATATAATCATTAATTGAAAGTGATTTGACCACACACTGAAATTTTGTGCAGTTAGTTTCCATTTGACAGTATTGTAGATGCATAATATAATTTGTACACTGCACCTGATACTTTTTCTCCACAATCTCCTAAGGCAGTGGTCCCCAACCCCCGGGCCGCGGACCGGTACCGGTCCGTGGATCAAATGGTACCGGGCCGCCCAAGGAACATTAAATTACTGGTATTTCCATTTTATTTACTATGGTATATTTCTCTCGGGTTTGTGCGACTTTTAATGGACGATGGAACAACAGAATAAACTGGACATAAGAAACACACTTCGGGTGTCATTGTCTCCTATTACCCCCAGATGGAACCGTCTTGTTGCAAAGAAACAAGCTCAGGGTTCTCATTGATTTAACGTTTATTTTTTTGTGTAACTATATTTTATTTTGAAGGCATGTTTAAATACAATTAAATTAAAATTATTAAATTAAATCAATCTAAAATATAAACAATCAACGTCCCCCCTCAGTGGGCCGCGGTAAAATATCAAACGTTGACCGGTCCGCGGCGATAAAAAGGTTGGGGACCGCTGTCCTAAGGCATGTGACTTATGGGCAAAATCATGTAACGTGCATGTGTGTGTACTTGAGTTGGTTTGAGGTTTATGGAATATATGATTAAAACCTTTGCAGAAATATGATATTTTATTTTAGGGAAAAAATCTTAAAACTTTATTACTTTTCAATGATATCATCATTAATGTTTTATCTTCATTTTGCAGTATGTATATAAAACGGGATTTTATTCACCATGTGACGGCACATCAGTGTGCCATGGCACACTGATGTGTCGTCCATTTGTGGCCAACCAGTGTATTCCATTTTATTTAAAGTTACATATGAATTTTCATATATATGTTTGATTGCTATATTAACCTGATGATGACAATTTAAAACTTGTTGAAAAATGTTTTTGTTGTTGTTTAGTAAATTTCAGGATATTTGTTTCATTGTTGGTGTTTACTGTTTGGTATTACTGGTATTGTTTCATTATTTATAACTAAATCCAGTTTTTTAAGTAGTGAATAATTATTGTGACAGTGACTATATTCATTGCATGGAATGGCCAGCAAGATCTCCAGACATAAATCCCATAGAACATGGTTCTTCAAGATGCACTTGTTCAAGAGTGGACTCTGTTCTTAACAGAGCTGATAATATTAAAACATGCGTGAATAATTACAATGCAGAATGTTTGTATGCAGGAGGGAACCATAAGCCATATTAATGATTTTCTGTGCAAAAAGATTTGTGAAAATGATTAGTACTTTTTCTTGTTTTGATTTAACATAATTTAGACTAAATTCTTGTTTTTAAGTTGTTTTGTTATATAAAGAATATTATTCTCTGCTTGTGCATTAAGTTCCATGCAAATCTGATCAGTAGTTCCTGAGTTATAGGCTAAATTAATGGTTATGCTGTTTTTTAATCTGGATTGATGATAATGGCAATATTAAATATATTTATATCTGCCTATAAAAAATTCTTTTAGTATACTCTTGAGAATCTGGAACACTTTAACAATAAGCAACTCAACACCTTTCATACTCTTTCCAGCAAAATATGTTAATGAAACGAATGTTTTCATTCTCTTAAAGGGACTTCAGGTTTGTTTGCCTGGAAAGAATACCAAAAAGGTTGAGTTGCTGTTTTGAAAGATTTTCAGTATCTCTTAGTTAATAAGCAGATGACATTTAAAAGTAGTAATCCAATAATTGAAATTTTGGCAATACATTTTTAATACTAAAAATGTTGAATTTAATTTTATTCTGTTAATGCTTAATCCTTTGATTTAGAGTTTCATTGTGTATCTGTNGCTTTGTCTGTCATTTTTAAACAGCGGATTTTAGGCAAATGCCTATTTTTCCCTTAGCATATACATGGCTAAGATTTTCTAACTACTACAGTGAACATTTCTTTGATATCAGAAAACTTCTGGCCACTTTAGCAGACAATGCAGTTTGTGTAACTAAAGCCAAGAAAATTTTGAATGACATTTATGTTCAGAACAAGTTGATGTACGTACATCAAGTGTTATTTCACATTCATTGCAGATACTATTACTGTTCTTGAAAGTAGTGGGAAACCTATATATGAACAAATTGATCTCCTCAACAGAGCAAAACAGAAACTTTGTGATGCACCAGGCGCTGCTACAAAAAAAAGTGAAGAGAGAGTTGAAAGCAGTGCTTCAAAAGAGACTTGGATTAAAGTTCTCTGCTGATATTTTGGCAGAAAAGAAGAGCAAAACTGAAAGTGAATTCCCAGTTCATCTTCTTCCAAGGTTGAATTATGATTACATACTCTTTCTCTGCATATAAATTAATTTTCAGTGACAAACGTTGCAACTTTTCTATTGAAAATTTGGAAAAAGTACTTGTAATATATTATGAAGCTAACTATGGGAAACAGAACGAATAAAAATTGCAAAGATAATTGTTTGTGTACTTTTGTGTTTGCATCATTCTGAATACGTGCATTTTTGTTTGGAATACATATGTTAAATAAAAAATTCATCATCCTGATAAGTAGGTTAATTGTTTGTTGTGCAAATTTTGACCACCTATTTTTTTGTTTATAAAGCCTAAATGAAGCAATTTAAGAGCTTATTTTAAGTGCCTAAAATGCCACTTTTAAGGGCCTATATGTCTGCTGTCTAGTGATAACAAAATGTAAAATTTTATGAAACATCTTGCAACTTAAATATTTTATTGCAAATATTATTTGCAAATGACAATTTTGCATTTGCACAGCTGTTAAGTTCATTTGTTGTTGTTATATTTGATGTTTAATATTAATATCTTATTAGAGAATTTTCCATCGTAATTTCTCTAATAACTAACAGTTTCATATTAGTATGCTGATAATAGTAATTTGTATAATTTTATAATTATTATTTTATTGACTTCTTTTTGGTTTGTATTTATAGTGATAATTTAAAGGACTTAAAATAAATGACTAAATTGCAAAAATGAATCCAACTCGCTACTGTTGTCTGAGCTAATACAATAATTAACAAATTTAGAATATTTGAGAGTAAAAAACTTCATTTTAAATTCTTCTAATTGATTATTTAATTTGTCAGATATAATTCATTTCTTTTGTTTTAAATGTTTAGATGTTATGTGAAACATTAATAAAATTTTAAATGAATTGAAGTTAGAAGTTACTCAAAATTTAAGTTCTATTTTAGATAAGAGCATATTTAAATGCAATAAAATTATTAATATATGTTTTTAGATATCAGTATTATTTAAACATCTACTTTTTGAATAATGAATTTTATCATAATTATTAATCAAAAATTTTAGTGTATCATAAAAAAATGTTCTACATGTATGTGTCTACATATAAAATAATTTTTTTTATATAGAAACAAGGTTTTTTAAACAGATGAAAATACAAAATACAGTATACAGTAAGACCTTGCTTAATGCTGATTCGATATAAAGCGGTCTGCTCGAAGCCTAAAAAAAGAGCTCAAAATTTACTCTAATTTAAATTATTGCGGCATTTCATTGATTCGTATATAATACGATTATTTACAAACACAAACCAATCAACAGAAGGTGGCAAAAAGGTGTGCTTTCTTTAAATCTATGTTTGTTTGGTGCAATTTTGGAAAAAATATAACATTATGAATGCCATAAGAAATAGTGACTTCTCTTGGCAAGAATTAACTGATAAATGCACGAATGAAGTGTGGAAGAAGTTATGGCTAAAGGTATCCAAGAATTCTTGACGAGAAGAGCCTATTGCTGTATCGTTAGGTTGACCAAAGTCAACCTAATCGATATAGCAGGACTAAGAGATATAGACGAGCATGATATTGAGGAGTTATTGTAGGTTTATGGTGAGAGCCTTACCAACGATGACTTTCAAGAAGTGGCAGAACATGGAATTCATGTGGAACTGGAAAATAGAGATTCTGAAAACGGAGAACCCAAAAAATTTCTCTATAGATTTCCTTAGTAAAAGTTTGGTAAGATAACCAAAATTGTTGATGAAATTATAGCAAATGATGCAGATTTTGAAAGGAGTGCAAAAGCAAAACGAGGCATTTTCAATGCGATCTTCCGCTACTGACATTTGCTTAAGGAAAGAAAAAAGTGACAAATGAAACTTCATGACTTTATCGCAAAAGAACAAGAATTTCAGAAAAGTCAGGACCTTCGTCACAAAAATGAACTTTACATTTCTGTGTGCATATGTTTGTGTTATTTAACATATATTATTATACAAATTAATATAAAAATAACTTAAAGTAAAATTTGTTGATTTTTGTTGCGTGTTTCCCTATCCCTAGTTACTCTATGTTAAAATTACCTCATTTAATGCTGTTTTGCTTAGCATTTTGTTGTCTATGAATGCATCCCCGCATTAAGCGGGGTCTTACTGTATATTTATCATGAATTTATATCTTTAAGAAGCAGTTTATATACTTCTCAAATGGATTCAAAAATTCAGAATTTAATTTTATGCACCTGCATTATTTGTCCAAATATAAAGTAATGCATCTGCATTACTTTATATTTTGGATGGAGATAAGAACAATAAATTTTTTTCATTTCATTATATTTTGACTTCTTTTCATTTACACTAAATTATAAATTAAAACAGAAATTATTGTTATTTTATTGTTCCTAGTATTTAAAGTTATTTGTATAAATTTATTTGACAGAATCACATTCAAAACTGTTGCAAATAAGAAGGATTGAGTGTATAATATTTTTGTATTATATGTACAGTACCAGAAGTTGGTTCTATGTCTTTTGTACAGTACATATATCTTGGAGTGGTGTGTATATTAGTGTATAACATTGTTTGTAAATTTTTATTCAGTGGAGGAGATTGAGAAATATTTATAATTCTATCTGTATAAAATTTATAATAAAAATAATTGAGGAAACATTTTTTAAATGTAGAATTCATGCTTGTTTAAATTTTGTTTATTTACATGAATGTGTATACAGTACAAGATTACGGTATCCCTGATTAATGTGGGATTTGATCAACATGCAAAATTAATTGTAGCAATCCCTTTATATACATGGTAGAAGTTTTGATTTACACGGCTGTCTTTACTTAACGTAGATACTGTATTTTGATTAACACGATTTTGATATATGAAGTAGGATCAAGGGATTAATTAATCTTCTTAATCAAGGAATACCTGTATTTATTTATGCTACAAATTCATGATGTGTTTTTTGATTATACAATACTTAAAAGAATATATAATTTTATTATGTCAGTTGTTATATAAAAAATAAATTTAAATATTTAATTAAAGTAATTAATATTTAGATTAACTTTAATATCTTTATTAAGCTATATGAATAAATGAATAATATATGTACAGTACATCCATTCAAAAAAATATTTTGTTTTGTAATATCATATAATTGCTACATCTGCATTTATGAGAATTTTATGAGTGAACATATTGTTTAAGTTCAGCAGTAATTGTCTTCTAAATTATTGATGCAATTTAGTTGAAAATTTCAAGTAAATATTACAAAGTGAGAAATTTATAAGTTGTTTTTTTATGCATTCAGTATATTTAAAATTAAAATTGTTAACAATTTTAATAATTAAATTAATTTTAATTTTTAAAATTATTTTTGAAAAAATAAAAAAAATTGAAATTGTAAAGTGTTTTGTTAAATTTAATTGTGCTATAGATTATAAATTACTTAATCATATGAAGTTGTTTCAAATTGCAACTCAATAAATTTAATAAACTGTATACCTATAAATTCCCACTGTTGTTTATTTGTGTGTGTTTGTCTGTCTTTCCTTAGTTGACATTAGTTCTTAATTGACATTCATTTACTATAAATCAGTGGTTGGCAACCACTTCACAGACCACTAAAATCACAATTTTGAATCCTGTGGACCANACAATTCCGGGTTACAATTTTTACACAATACTCTCCAGCTGAAATTAGTACTGTAATGTCTTGCACCTGTATATCAAACTTTTCCGTTAGCAACAGAGTAGTGCTTGTCATCTATCTAACTCCTTTCAGGTAATAAAATTTGAATTGAACTAACATGACTTTCGGTTTGTATCAGAAGTTCGTATATACTTAATCAGGGCCTACTGTCCCTAATCTTTCCAGATCTGGCCTAAACAAGGACGACACAAAATTGCGAAGCGTCCTTATTAATCCAGAAATTTTCGGGACGATTTGTTCTGGATATATCGAACTTCGTCCTACCACCAGGCCAGTCCTTCATCATTATTATTCATCATCGGTTTAGCAAGATCTTCGTTATGGAACTGACTAAAGCCATGACGCACATGAATTTTTTTTAAATATTAGGTAGTCAGTTAATTATAACTAACAATAATGAAATAATAATTAAAACTCTGGTTTTTACATCGAAACCGAAACTTAATCTAAAATTTAAAATAAAACTAAAATTATTTAATTAATTAATGTAAATTACAATTAAAATTTAAATCAAATTAAATGAAACATATTTCGGAAAATGTGGATAAAATACTTTTGTCCGCCTTGATTGATTCGGTTATATTTCATCCAGGCACATTTGAGCCTATTTATAGCATACTTTTGTAAAGTGATGGTTTCGTTCGGTTGACGGTGACTGAACATTTTGCTTTTACTTTTAATATATATATATATATATATATATAATGGATATAGATAATATTATATTGCGTTTGTAGGCATTTTTATGCATTAAATACAGCTAAAAAAGATAAAAACAAGGCATTGTTTTGTGGGTCAGGAATGAATTAATCATTTTACATTATTTCTTACGGGAAAATTTGTTTAGGTTTGAAAACAAATTGGTTTTCAAAGAACTTCCAGGAATGAATTAAGTTCAAAAACTTGTGGTTTGACTTTATTAGCTACTAGCATCCCCGTTGCAGCCTGCCCGCTTTTATACAGTATACATATAGAACTTAGAAAATTTGAACTAATTGTTCATTAATTATTTTTGAGTGATCAATGTGTAGTATTGCAGTAGAGTATTGCAAAATATCAAAAAATAAAATCATAAAACTTCTGAATAAGTTATATTGATGTGAAACCTAAAAAATTCCTCGCTACACGCATTTGATTCTGAGTCGAACGAATTCGTTGCCCTTCCAGTCTTTGCTGTAGAAGTGTAGATTCACGTTGTCTATAATTATGAACTGTTTCTTCCTATTCGTGCTCTTGCAGCTCTCGGCATTATTTATCAATCAGTTTCAAAAATATTCACCAATAACTATTTTGAATATTTTGTACAATTACCTGCAGAAACGATTCAAAAACCCTCCATAGGTACACATACTGCCGTCTAGCATGATGACGTCACTTTTTTAATTCCTCAAAGATTTTGCTAATTAACTAATTATAATTTAATGTCAGTTCTTCAAATATAATAGTAAACTTCAATAATAGACTTTTCTTATAGACAGTGTGTGTCTCCATCTAGTGGAGAGAGAGAGAAATAGACAGACAAAAATCCGTTGCAATTTTATTTAATTAATAAAAAATCTGTAGGTTTGATTAATGGTAAACATTCCAGGAATCATAAAGATGCTACAGTTAAAGTTTGGTAACGATTTGTTCAGTAGTTTTCACGGTTAGTGGTCACAAACGAAAAATACGTTCTCTCTTTATATAGTAGTATAAATATGTTGAAAATTTTAATTAATGTTTATGTAATGTTAAACCATGATTTAAAGACATTTAGATGTGATAGAATTTCATATTTAAAAGTAATTTCTGATAATTTATAGATTTCGTATTTGAAATATTATTTAAATCACAACATATATTAAATTTTTCTTTTTTTGGATATCTCTGAAAGTTGGGATTGACATTTGGAAATTAGCTACTTGTGCCAGCTACCTTATTCTATAACAAAAATTGCAGAATACGTAAATCATAAGCATTAGATTTGAATTTTCATTGACAGAATTGGAGTTATGTATAAGCTATAGCTTAATAACTTAGAGCCTTATTCTGTTCTCAAAGATTGTACAAATTGCCCATTATTATCTGGTGAAGGAGTAAGAGCCTCTTGTATGTTATAGCATAGAGTCTCAAGAAGTTTAAATCTGGCTATATTTGTTGAGCTGTATTGTAAATATTAAAATGCATTACAGTAGAACCTCAAATATTCAAGGTTATGTGGACCAATGCTACAAGTTGTTCAAAGCTGGAAATATTCAGTGAACAGTCAGTTCAAAAGTGTAGAATATGAAATAGACCTGTAAACTAGATCAAAAGTGTTTATTTTAATAAAATAGTGCTGGAAGATGTAAGGAAAGTTTGATGTAGATTAATGATTGATTTTACCTTTGATAACTGAAAATGTGGATAAAATGGACTGCCAATGCCATTTTGGATTAAAAGTTACAAATATATAAATATCATTTTTAAGCCTCTTTTTTATACCTTAGTGCAGTGGTTCTCAACCGGGGGTACATGTACCCCTAGGGGTACGTGTACCACAGGTTGGGAATCGCTGCCTTAGTGAATTTAATCATATAGAACTACAACAATTTTTATATTATTTATTATATAACTAGTGTATGTATGATAGTTTTAAGAATAAAAATATGTATTATTGTAATTAATTTTAATATGAATGGTTTGTTTCACATTAAAGTTAATGATTAAAGGTAACAGAAAAAATTTTTTTGTAATATGTTATTGTTTTAAACTTTCTATTATGAATTACAGTAATGGTGTATATACTTAAGATACTGTACATATCTTTATTTAAATACTGTACTTTTGTATGGACATTGATAATCATGTATCTATTTGAAATTAGATTAGTTAAATATTGAAAAAAATTAACAGAAGATAAAACTGTAGATATGTAAAATTCTATAGGGTTTCATACAGAGGAATCCTAGCTAGTAAATAGTATTTATATAAACTGACTTGATCATAAGCCATATAGGCTAGTCATTTCTGTGATGTTGATTATAAAAAAACTTTTTGTATATGTATAAATATATCATTGTGTAAAATGAATATTCTTCTCCCTTCATCCTGAATGATTGAGACTTTAATATTACTAAAGAAACAGTTTAAATTTATATCATTAATCCAATTTTTAAAAGAAAATTGTAATATAATTAAGAAATAATACATTATTTAAAACAAAGTTTTCTTCATTTTTTTATTTCAAAAAGTTTAAAAATGTTTAAAATTTCTTTGTATGCTTGAACTTTGCAACAAATTACCATTTAGTTATCAATAAATCTTCTATATGTATAATAATTTAATTTTTAATTTTTTTTCTTGATTTGATTAATATATTAATACATAGATTAATTAAGTACAAAATATGAAAGTATTATACTTTATGAATTGACAAATTTTGTTTTTAAATAAATAAAAAATATACATTAAAAATATAATTGATTAAATTTATATATTTAGCAATAATGTAATTGTATAATTCTTTCTATAGAAGATTTAAAAAAATTAATCTCGTTGTACTGAATTTTAATGCTAATTAAGAAGACCAAAACTTTCCATAATCCATTATGTATTTTTTTTTCTCTAAATCAAAACTAATGCTTTAAACCTAATTCATTTCTTCATGATCAACCTGAGATTGGCCTACAAATTACATTATACACATTTTAATTTTGATTAAAAAAACATGCTGGATAAAGGTTTATGGAAGAATATCCTTGTTAAATAGAACTTTTAAGAAATATTTGATACAGTCGACCTCCCTATAACACTGTTGATAATTCTGTTTTATATGAATTCCACGTTGTATGAGTCGCTTAGATTTTACAAATATGCGAGCCTTTCACAGCCTGGCACACGTATTTGTAAAACCTAAGTGACTCGTACAACGTGGAATTCATATAAAACGGAATTATCAACAGTGTTATAGGGGGTCGACTGTATTCTCAATTTTACTTTTATATTTTTTTTGTTGTACATTTAAAAATATAATTTATTAGTAATACATATGTAGCTTATAATAAACTTTACTAGGTTTGCTTTGTTTTTTATAGAAATTTTGATATTTATATTAATTTTAAATTGTTATAATAACTAATTATACATTTATTATATATAAAAATATTGTGCCTGATCCATTAAAGTAACTGTGTTCTAAATTTATATGACATTATATGTAAAGTGCATGTTTTACTGTAGAAACAAAAAAAAAACCTTTCTCTGAAATCATTGGAGAGATAATTTCTTTACTTTTATCAGTTATTAAAATATTTTTTGTTACCTTTACATATATTTAAGGTCTAATCTTTCATAGAAAAATATATAAAGGAAGATGTACTTTATTAATACAGTTATCACTAATTTTTTTTAAGTTAAATTTATCTATACAGTAATACCTCGACTTACGCTACCCCGACTTACGCAAACCCGGAGTTANACTGTACATATCTTTATTTAAATACTGTACTTTTGTATGGACATTGATAATCATGTATCTATTTGAAATTAGATTAGTTAAATATTGAAAAAAATTAACAGAAGATAAAACTGTAGATATGTAAAATTCTATAGGGTTTCATACAGAGGAATCCTAGCTAGTAAATAGTATTTATATAAACTGACTTGATCATAAGCCATATAGGCTAGTCATTTCTGTGATGTTGATTATAAAAAAACTTTTTGTATATGTATAAATATATCATTGTGTAAAATGAATATTCTTCTCCCTTCATCCTGAATGATTGAGACTTTAATATTACTAAAGAAACAGTTTAAATTTATATCATTAATCCAATTTTTAAAAGAAAATTGTAATATAATTAAGAAATAATACATTATTTAAAACAAAGTTTTCTTCATTTTTTTATTTCAAAAAGTTTAAAAATGTTTAAAATTTCTTTGTATGCTTGAACTTTGCAACAAATTACCATTTAGTTATCAATAAATCTTCTATATGTATAATAATTTAATTTTTAATTTTTTTTCTTGATTTGATTAATATATTAATACATAGATTAATTAAGTACAAAATATGAAAGTATTATACTTTATGAATTGACAAATTTTGTTTTTAAATAAATAAAAAATATACATTAAAAATATAATTGATTAAATTTATATATTTAGCAATAATGTAATTGTATAATTCTTTCTATAGAAGATTTAAAAAAATTAATCTCGTTGTACTGAATTTTAATGCTAATTAAGAAGACCAAAACTTTCCATAATCCATTATGTATTTTTTTTTCTCTAAATCAAAACTAATGCTTTAAACCTAATTCATTTCTTCATGATCAACCTGAGATTGGCCTACAAATTACATTATACACATTTTAATTTTGATTAAAAAAACATGCTGGATAAAGGTTTATGGAAGAATATCCTTGTTAAATAGAACTTTTAAGAAATATTTGATACAGTCGACCTCCCTATAACACTGTTGATAATTCTGTTTTATATGAATTCCACGTTGTATGAGTCGCTTAGATTTTACAAATATGCGAGCCTTTCACAGCCTGGCACACGTATTTGTAAAACCTAAGTGACTCGTACAACGTGGAATTCATATAAAACGGAATTATCAACAGTGTTATAGGGGGTCGACTGTATTCTCAATTTTACTTTTATATTTTTTTTGTTGTACATTTAAAAATATAATTTATTAGTAATACATATGTAGCTTATAATAAACTTTACTAGGTTTGCTTTGTTTTTTATAGAAATTTTGATATTTATATTAATTTTAAATTGTTATAATAACTAATTATACATTTATTATATATAAAAATATTGTGCCTGATCCATTAAAGTAACTGTGTTCTAAATTTATATGACATTATATGTAAAGTGCATGTTTTACTGTAGAAACAAAAAAAAAACCTTTCTCTGAAATCATTGGAGAGATAATTTCTTTACTTTTATCAGTTATTAAAATATTTTTTGTTACCTTTACATATATTTAAGGTCTAATCTTTCATAGAAAAATATATAAAGGAAGATGTACTTTATTAATACAGTTATCACTAATTTTTTTTAAGTTAAATTTATCTATACAGTAATACCTCGACTTACGCTACCCCGACTTACGCAAACCCGGAGTTACGCGATTTTCAAATCTCGTCGATTCGTCTTTTGTTTGAGCGCCACGCAACCCTAGATTACTCACTCCCCGCACACTATTGTTCAGCTTACATGTTCGGACGTGTCGTGCGGAATCGACACATAGCTACAATTTATTTTGTGTTATTTATTTCTGTGTTTGTTATATCTACGGAGACTTAAGAGACTCTATGTGGTGATTTCTTGTAACCGTGAACGAATCAAAAGATGAGATAAGATTAAGGAGAACATTTATTAGCTTACATACATTTCACTTGGATTTTACATAAATTGTGAAATTATACCCCGACTTACGCGGTTATCGCTCGGTCCCACCTATCGCATAAGTTCGGGGTATTACTGTATTTTGTTCTTGAAAAATTATATAAAGATATCATATTCTAATGAAAGCTAGTTAAACTTTATATTCTTTGAAATTATTTGAGTTGTGATGTTTTTAAATAAGAAAAAAATTATAACATTAATAATTTAAAATAATATAATATAAAATTTTATTATTTATATATTTGCTGCAATTTATTTTTTTGAATAATTCTGAAATTATTAATTAGTATAGACTTAATAGAAGTGCAAGTCTATTTGACATTTAAAATTTCATTATATTTTTTGTTTGCTTATTTTATAAACAACTTACTTTATACAAGTATGATCTAATATTCTTTAATCAAAAATTTATAACATTTGAATTTGAATAAGAAACTTATTAAAAATGTGTGTTTATTATTAACTATTATTATTAGTTAGTTTATATTGTTAAGCATGTATGTGTATATATATATATACAGTAATACCCCAAACTTATGCGATAGGTCGGACCGAGCGATAACCGCGAAAGTCGAATTCGCGTAACTCGGGGTATAATTTCGCAATTTGTGTAAAATCCAAGTCGGATGTATGTAAGCTAATAAATGCTCACGTTAATCTTATCTCGTCTTTTGATTTGTTCACGGTTACAAGAAATCACAACATAGTCTCTCAAGTCTCCGTAGATATAACAAACACAGAAATAAATAACACAAAATAAATTGTAGCTATGTGTCGATTCCGCGCTACACGTCCGAACATGTAAGCTGAACAATAGTGTGGGGGAGTGAGTAATCAAAAGTTACATGGCGCTCAAACAAAAGACGAATCAATGAGATTTGAAAATCGTGTAACTCCGGGTTCGCGTAAGTCGGGGTAGCATAAGTCGAGGTATTACTGTACTGTATTATATTCTAATATTCAATTGAATTATTCTTCTACTTGATTAAATATAATCATCAAATATAAAAATAAGTCAATTGTACAGTAGTGTTCACTTATAACAAACCTGCTTATAATGAACTCTTGACTATAATAAACCCATTTTATAAGTACAAATGAAAAAACCATAAGAGCAACGTTATTTTTATCCAAGGAACAACAAACCCATATATAATGAAAAATATTTGGATTTAAAAAATGAAATTTATTGCTTATAACAGATTATGCATAGAAAGAATTCTCTCAAGTTATTACTAGGGTTTTTAAATAACTTTTTTCCTATAACATAATGGGATTGACGTGAAAGGGTTAAACAAAAGGAAAGGTCATGATTTAAAATGACCTAATATAGGAAATGTTGCTTAATTTGGGCATTTTTGCCTTTAATTAACTAATTTCAATGCACACATTTATTTACTTAATTTTTTATCACAAATATAAATTTTTATACTCTACCAGTTTTCTTACTTCACCAAGGTATTTTCTGAGGTTTATCTACCAGCTTATTAACAATGAACTTAGAAATTTACACTGTCGAGAATTTTCATTTGTTATCATATGCTGTTTTTTTAATTTTAAATGTTATTTCTTATCTGTTATTGACAGTTAAATGATTTTGTTTGATTTTCCACCCATTTAACGTTTGGAAATTGAAAATATGCTTTTCATTGGCTAGAAAATTTCAACTGTAAATACAGTATAATAAACTTTCCAAAGTCTGATACATTGATACCAAACAATTGCTGTAATTAATTAGGCTATAAATTTATTATTATTAATGATTAGATATTAATTGTTATTAGAGTTAGACATTAGGCACCATCTCTTATTTAAATTAATAATAATAATTTTTAATAATGTATTAAGTAATTTAGAACCATCTAGAAGAAAAGAACTAGCCTGGAGCAGGACTTGAACCTGAAAACTCTGCACAGTAAGTCTCTACTTACTGTGTGTTTCTTCCAGATGGTTCTAAATTATTTAATAAATTATTAAAAATTAATCAGTCTATAAATTTGCTATTTATAGCCTGATTAATTACAGCGATTGTTTTGTTGAGTGTAAATGCAGTTTTTCAAATTTGAATTTCAAAACCAAACTGTCACAGAATTTAAAATGTATGCTGTTATTTGTTAGAAAAATTCCATTCACTGATGTTGGTTATAAAGAGTAACGAATTGCATGTAATCTTGAGGCATATTGACTCTTGCCATTTGCTAAGTCAGAATTACAAAGTACTATGCATCACTTAAGAGTCATCCTTGTGAAATATGATGATTCTTAAATGATAACCACAAACATAAGTCATTTATATTACAGACTAAATATAAAATTATTAAAAAGTTTGAAAGTGAAAGCAAAATGGATTATGTAAAGAAATGAATATAACTAAATTAACTGTTGCTACCATTCAGAAGGAAAAAGGCAAAATAGTTGAGTTTTGAATGTAATAATTTTAATGCTAAAAAGCTTAGAAAATCAGTGTATGAATTAGATCAAGTATTGTTAAAATGGTTTTCTCAACAGAGGCTTAAAAACATGACTATTAGTGATGCTATATTGTAGTCAAAAGTAGAAGAGTTAGGAAGAAAATTTGAAAAGAGTACGGAGTTTAAATGCAGAAGAAGTTGGATTGAGAGATTTAAACAAAAAGACAATATTGGAAGCTGAAAAATTTTTGTAGAAGCAGCTGCAGTAAACATGGATGTGGTATAGGACTGGTTGCAAAATAAGTGGCCAAAAATTAGAGAAAATTTCCAAGATTGTGATATCTTTAAAGCAGATGAAATGAGACTTTAATAAGCTTAAACCAAAAACACTAAAATTTAAAGGAGAAAGCTGTGCAGGAGGAAAGTTATCTAAAGGAAGAATTATTGTTCTACTAGCAGCAAATTTTATGGGAATGAAAAAGAGAAAATTGTTTGTAATTGGTAAATTTGAAAAATTCAAGATTTTTCAAAAATTGACAGATACCAGTAAACTACAAATCTAACCAAAGAACTTGGATGACCTGTGACATTTTCTGTGGCAAACTGCAAGAATGGGATGAAGAACAGAAGTAAGAAACAAAAAATTTTATTATTNCATTTGAAATTTGCCGACTAGAACGGTCGGTTAACCGATGTGATGGTTGATTGGGCGTCGGATAATCGATGCTCTACTGTATATACAATAAATATAATAACTATAACTATATAACTATTGTATTAATAAAGTAATTGTGGTCTTGCTTTTGAAATCAAAACAATTTCATTAAAATTATTATTGCCTTACTGTCCTTATTTAATTTCTTATTATATATTTTGTCAACATGAACATTAATCATTAACAGGACAATTATACTGGTGTTCATGCTGCCCAATACAAGTTCAAAACTACAGACTTTAGATCAAGGGGTTAAAGAACAGCTATCAGCAAAATCTTCTTTTGAAAATGGTAACTTCTATAGATAATAGCAAAGAATTGTTTTCTATAAAATTGTTTGATGCAATAAACTTCATCCATATTACATGACAAAATGTATCAATACAAACAGTAAATTGTTTTCGACATGCTGGCTTTTTACAAACTAATGAAGAAGAGTTAAATTCAGATGATGGCATTTTGATTAATGAACTTTTGAAAAGTGAATTTACAAATGATGAAACAAAAGGTGTTTGAGATGTGTTCTCTCTGCAGTTACTGGATGCATTTTCTGACTACAATTTTGAAGAATATGTCAGGGTTGATGACAGTGTTATTAGCAGGGAACTTTTGACTATTGATGACAATATAGCTTCAGTATCTTCCAAAAATAATGAAATTAGTGAGAATGAAGATGACAATACAACATATTAGACAGTGTCAACATTCCAATAATGCCACAAAATACTCCACAAAATATTTTAAATAGTTTTGCTGAGATGGAACTATATATTATAGAATGCTATGCAACTAGCAAAAATCAACAAACAAAAATAAGAGAGATTTTAAGTAACAATGTGCATTTATATTGTTTTAATGGGCAACTTCTTATGTAATAATTTGTTATATTTTATCTTTCAGACATTAAACTTTAGTTTTTCAAAATTAGACTATGTTTTATTTCTTATCTGATATGACAAACAGTGGTCACAACAAACCAGTTTTGAAGATCCGTACAGGTTCGTTATAAGCAAATACTACTGTATATTNATAATGCCATGCTTAAAAGTTTTAATCATAGTTTTATATTATTTAATTAAAAATATAGGTTCTGGATCTCAAATTATTAGTGTTTTGCCCCTGTATATTGTAAGTTTTTCATGGATAAAGTTCTGCCGATCATTTATGTAACTTCGTTGTGGGGAAATTATTTGAACTGAAATCACGTTACTTCTGTTCTATACGGGAAGTTAGTGCATAGTTAATCGGTTCATACGGATTGTAAGTTTTCCTAATCTTGTCATGACTTTTATCTGCTAACATCTTTCTCGAGATTGAGAGGACGGACATGTGACTGGCAATTTTTAGGTCAAAAATTTTTTCAAATTGCTTACTTTTAAATGTTAGCAGACTTTTCAGTAAAAACAAAATAGAAAGTATTAATTTTGTATACTAGAAGAAACGTTAAAAATTTTTTCAAATTGTTTACTTTTAAATGTTAGCAGACTTTTCAGTAAAAACAAAATAGAAAGTATTAATTTTGTATACTAGAAGAAACGTTAAAAAAAATAATAATAATAAAACAGCATTTTCATAAACTGCCCTTTTTCACAAATGTCAGGAACAAAACAGTGAAATGGCAGAGTTGATCTTGACACCATAGCCAGAGGGATGATTTTAACATGTTTTACATATTGAGGCGGAGAAGAGCCTCAAAATAAAGACTTACTTTGTTGTCTTCCTGAGGTATGTGTAAAAGAACAGATTATGAAAGATGATCTTTTAATTCTTCTTTCTGCTGTTATACAGAGTATTTAATTCTATATTTGAAGCCCTTGGGGACACACGTGCTAACTCTCAGTTTATGGCATTCTAAGGTATTCAATTGTGAATAATGCAACCTAGCATTAGTACACATCCATATTAACTGGAGAGAAAAGTACACTGGAACATTGCTGATTGCAAAAAAATAAAGTGAATATTATGTCGTTGATGAGATGGGTTCCTGAAACATATCAAACTTTTTATTACTAGATCAAGGCAGATGACATTGTTATTGATGTGAAAAACATTGATGAATAATACCAAGAAACAAAATAATGTAAACAAAACTATTTTCTATATGATAGTTTTTGATTTTCAATAAGAAAAGCTGTGCAGACAGTGTTATTCCACATTACTTTGATCTGCAAAATCTTTCTTGTGGGATTTTTTTATCATTTTTTATAATTGTAATCTTTTCTTTTTTGAGCTTGAATGACAGTCATATCTACAGTTTGCCTGTAGATATGACTGTCATTGGAAATGGAGCTGCTGCTCAATGGATGTACATGGAGCAATTTCCACGCAAAACTTCTGATGAAGACGCTTGAATGTTTGGTGATCCGTCAGATTCCTACCCAAAAATTGCTCCATGTACAGTACATCCAGCTCCATTTTCTTGCACAGCCCCATACATAAAATGCATGTCAGTAAACTCTGCATTGGTGTAACGATGCATGATGCTCAAAATCTGTGCAGGGAATTACAATTTAAGCCAGCAAAGTGCTTTCATCCACTGAACTCAACAACACCCTCTCGCTGAATTTCTGCACCCACATTCCTATACAAAATCTGCTTATTTAGGTCCCCTCTACCTGCCTTTATATTTCTGATATATAGTTTTGAAACACCCTGTATATTTGAAAATATTTTGTTGGTGATCATTAAATTAATTAATAAGGAATATTAATATAATTAAGGAGAAATATAATTCTCTAAATATTTTTTTATTAAAAATTAATAATTTATCATAATTTCTAAATTCATTAATAACTTTTGAAAAATTTTTCACTATGTAATGAAACACTTATATGCAAAATAAGTAATATATTTGTATTTTCTTACAGCCCAATGGATCCATTAGGAATTGTTCCAGAAACAGTTGATATCTACACACTAAAAAAATGGGGTGAAATTTCACCTAGAGAGATTCCTGAAGCTGGTTTGTTTGGAAATCAAGAGAAAGTTCATAGTTCTTCCCCATTTCCATGCAATGAACAAATTAATAAAAAAATTGCCTTATGGTAAGTAATATTATGCTAGTTATAAAAAAAAGTTTATTAACTTTTTTTTATAACTACAGTAGAGCATCGATTATCAAGTCTCGTTTAAATACTGGCTTCCCTTCAATGGTCAAGCCATGTTGCCAGCTAAAACACGCAAAAATTTAACAAAAATAATAATAAAGTAGCCAAGACATAGATAAATATTGTAGTGCCGCATCACTAGCAGACATTTGAAATTTGCCGACTAGAACGGTCGGTTAACCGATGTGATGGTTGATTGGGCGTCGGATAATCGATGCTCTACTGTATATACAATAAATATAATAACTATAACTATATAACTATTGTATTAATAAAGTAATTGTGGTCTTGCTTTTGAAATCGAAACAATTTCATTAAAATTATTATTGCCTTACTGTCCTTATTTAATTTCTTATTATATATTTTGTCAACATGAACATTAATCATTAACAGGACAATTATACTGGTGTTAAGCATTTACACAAGAATTGAGGAAAAAGTTCTTAAAGAAAACAGACTTTCTTTAATAAGCTACCTGGTAACTTAATAAAAATGCTTAACACCAGTATAATTGTCCTGTTAATGATTAATGTCCACATTGACAAAATATATAATATGAAATTTCATTAAGAGCTTAAACATTTTCAAATTACAATTCAAGCTTTAAAAAAATTACATTTGAATAAAAGAATTAACTATTTGAAAAAGTGTAATGTAGCACTAGAGAACAACTTATTTAAAATAAACATTAAATAAAATACTTCAGAATATTAATTTTTTTATGTAATGTTAAAAATAATAGAACATACAAATTAAAAGCAAGTATATTGTTTTTTTTTTTGTCATTAATGTTAGAGTAAAAACTTCTTAGAAAAATCCAAAATTTATACACCCATTATCAGAGTTTTCAATAGTAAACTTTTTCTTGCTGATCCCTGATGATCATTGATGAAATGACAACCTGAAAATATTTAGCTTTTTTTAAAAAGATTTTTCTAACAAAAATTTAAATTAAATTTATTACAAGATGCTATTTAATACTTAAACTAAATTTTAAAAACTTTTTGATATTTACTGATATTCAGAGATTTAGTATATGATTTTTCATTTTAAAAACTCCTCTTTAAAATAATCTACTGAATGCATTGTCATTTTAAAATTAATATTAGCAATATCTAATATTTTCTATTTTTAATGATCTTGAAATGATTATAAAATTAAATTTATGATAGGGTTGGTGATATATCCTGTTTGAATGCTCAAGCTATTGTTAATTCAACTAATGAAGTTCTTACTGACAAGAATGCAATTAGTGAAAGAATTTTAATGCGAGCTGGTCCACAGTTACAGGAGGATCTTCAAAATAATATTAAAGGTCAGTTCGTTATATGGAATGATTTGTGAGCTTCCAAAACTTAAATTTTAATTGTCATATTTTTGCATATAACTTGATACAGTACATTTCCCAAAGAAAATTGTCAGAATGAAAATAAAATATTTGTGCATAGCCCATCTTACCATATATCCTGTGCATAAGGAGCAACAGTTGCTTCAGAGGACAGAGTTTGTAATTGCAATTTGAAAGGGGATGTAATCCCCTTTCAAATTCTTTTAAATAGATAAGGCATGAATAATAATAAAATAAGAATGAAAATATGATTTTATAAATTAGAACTTTGTAATGGAAGTTCTAACATGGTTAAAGAACTGCAACAAATCTCTCTCATAACATTATATTTGAGTTTTTTTGTGGGGAAACCCTGTTCTGATAATGTGCAGATGTTCTTTTTTTTAACATACCCATTTTTTTTGTCAATGCCATAGTTAATTTGCTAGATGTTAGAAGAAAAAACTTGGAAAATCCCCATATATTATTTTGTTGGAAGTTTTTTGTTAGGTTTTATGCTGCTAAACTTAGGCTTGTTTGAGACTATTAAAAAATTATCAATATGTATGCACATTGATTAAGACTTTATTAAGGCTATTCTGGTTTTCATTTGATTGGTGGTTAAGTTTTTGCCAGGTTTATGTTGCAGCTTTATTCTTAAGAATAGTACTGGAATAATTTATGAATTAAATTCCTAAATTATGCCCAGCAAAAGCAAAAAGAAAAAAAAATCATTACTTAAAAGAAACTTTATTTCGATAGAATCAAAGATAAGTTGTGGATTGTCTTAAAAAATATAAAAAGATATGGCAGGTTATAAAAAGTTTAAATATAAGTGAATTAAAAACATGGACTATAAAGAAGAATGAGCAGATAATTAGAACTGCAGTTTCCACAGGATCTTCTATTTCTGCAAATTTGACAGTTTTGTTAGCTTTTGCAACATAACCCCTTTTTTGGTTATTAGTTCTATTTAACATGATTTTACACAACATGAGATTATATATATTACACTGTGTTATATGAAGTTATCTGTATTTAAAATTGGGTTTGAAGTTTTGAATGAATTAATTTGCTCTGAATTTGCTTGGAGAATTATTGGAATAATTTATTGTAAAAATGACTATCATATAGTACAATATTAAAATATTTATTATAAATTTTTATAATGCATAATATATCATCTGTCAATGTAGGATTTGTTCAATTTAAGTATCAGTAAAATGTTTTATAGGGGAGAATTATTTTCATTTATAAATTATACAAGGATAACATCTTATTCAGTCTACATGATGCATAACAATAATCTTTTGAGCCTTAGTTTTTAAAAACAGTTATTTGTTCTTCTGCCCTGTTTGTATTAATTACAGTTTTTGATGTGCAAATGAATCAGTTTGTCTTGAATTACAAATTACATACAATTACATGCCTAACTGAGAATGGTATTAGGAACATTTCATACAATGACATAGTGGCAGTGAACATTCTAAGTTTTATAATTTACTAGCTGGGGTACCCGGCTTCGCTCAGGGAGTTGATATGAGATTGTGTGGTAGTTGGAATAAAAGGATAAACTTTTAAAATATAAGAGGTAAAAAAGTTTTATTGAAAACATATTCTAACTTTTTACAATACTTGTTTATAAAGAACATTTTTCATTTTGTTATCCGGGGTATATATGTACAAATTTTTTGAATTTCCTACTCCAGAGCAAGCTATGTATAGTTGACCATGAGAGAAGCAAGGGTCTTTGAGGTTGATGCTTCAATGCTTTAAAGTGTGTCCTTGCACTTTGTTAATTGTAAAACTATAGGCTAATTTGATTAGAAATTGCAGTCTTTTAAATTTGAATGTCAGTTCAGTAGAGATCAGTGGTATTCTGGAGATAAATACTGTGTGTCCTTTGTCGTTTCCAGTCATAAGTTCAGCTTTGATGATGATATTCGATATCTGTTTGACAATCATCCTTGTTCCATTGCATAGTTTTGGTGAGTTCGGATTTCTGAGTAGTATGATCAGAGATCCAATTTTCAGTTGAAGGCAGTGTAATGGCATTCCTGGTACTTGCAAACAGTTTAGAAATTCTGTAGGGAAGTTGACACTTTCTTCAACGTCTACCATCATGTTGATAGATTTGTATATTCTCTCCTCACCAGGAATTTTCTTTTGAATATTAAAGTTGATATCGTCAACAACATTCGAGAGTTTATATTCAGTCACTGTATCACTTTGACTATTCACACTTCACTGTTTTTATTCACTTACTGCACTAGTTTGGAATTTTCACTTTTTTCAGTTCTTCCCTTCATCACTGATAAGAAACTGATGTTCGAACCCACGACGGATCTTGCTTTATATACCCCCACTAATGGGCAGTCCCACCTATACAAAAAAGGCTTCGAATGGCCCACAATGTTCCAGAACGTTGCACAACATTCGAGAATGTTCTGGAATGTTCCACAATGATCTAGGATGTTTCGGAATGTTTCCGAACATTCCAGAACATCCCAAACATTCTGGAATGTTGTGGAATGCTCTCGAATACTCTCGAATGTTCTGGACTGTTCTAGAAATTTCTAGAGGGCGAAACTTCCAGTCCTTATATCTTGAATAGCATGCTTTTCAGGTAAAAACAGGAACCTTCTTCATGGATGGGGGTTAGAGGGCTACCACACCATATAACTCCCTTGATCATACCGGGACTCATTTTTGAGTTTTAGCGGCTTGCACATTGTACACTTACCTTTATAATATATATTGATTTAACATGTTGACTTCTTTCAAATTTTAAAAATAATCAAATTGCCATAATTAAAAGTTTATTGTGTTCAAAAGAGTAAATAGTGACAACTGTTAAAATCTTAAAATAAAAGTGATTAACAAAGCTGGAACTATACTTAACCTAAAAATATAAACACCATTCATGCATTTCCAGGAAACACAAACATTTTCACTTATTTCATAAGCCTATGTTGGATTTCCAATCTAACTTCAATTTGATAATGTTTGAAATTGGAATGTTACTTGATAAGTGAAGATATTTAATTTTTTATAATGTTCTATATTTCTTGTTTGTAATTAAAAATGTAATTTAAAAAAGTAGCATAGTGTGTATATATATCATTTAATGTTATATTTTATTTATCATAATTATATATATATATGAATAATAATGATAAATAAAATATAACATTCAATGATTATAAGACAAATGAAGATATATATTTCTACATGTTAGGTTGACTTGCAGATACCGCAGGTATCTGCAAGTCAACCTAACATGTAGAAATATTTTCTCACATATTGTTCTAAAGTAGTTACTGGATTACTGCTATCAATATTGTTTATGTTCCACCTGTCTGCTTGTTAAAGATCTATTTGTAGAACTAATATACACTAATTGTTGGTTAAATCTTTCATCTGTCACAAGATTGGAGCATATTTTGGGTACTGTTTTGCTGTTTACTTTATCTTTGCCATTCTTAATAATTTGTAAATGGTAGTATTTCTCTGATAGCATATGTGGGTATTTGAATATTTGATTATTTGTTTGTAAATTGAATTTAGTCTGCAATTGTACTTGGCTATTCTAGACTTAGGTGTTGGGAGGTGAGATTGTAAAGTCTGATCTTCACTGTGACTTATGTTGTTCTGCTTGAATTTTTTTTACTAGGTTTCTTTTATAATTTTTTTGTTGTACCCATGTATACTATTTTTTTTTTTTTTTCATTTGTTGTGAAACCATGTTGTACTAGATTTTCTTTAGAAGTGTTGAACATGAGATCATGTTTTTAACCAATCACATGGCTTCTTTTCCACCTTTCTTTTTTTTTTTTTTTTTTTTATGTATTTAATTTCTTTTATGGTGTCTTTCTTATCTGTACAATGTGTGTATGCCCTTTTGACTAATGCTGTGAAAGCAAGCAGCTATTTTATATGCATATGGATCAGTAGATTGCAAAGGAATAAAGAATGAGGGTTGGTTGGTCTGTAGTAAACTTTTATGTAAATGGACCCATTTTGGAAAACTATATTTTTCTAAAAATGAGCTTTGATATTGATGATCTATTGATCCAGGTGTAATGTTAAGCCATAAGGGTTATTAAATTCTGCCAGAAATTTATATGTATTAGGTTTAGTCCTTTATAAAATATTGTCCGCATAGTGGGTCTAAATGNGTCGCTTCTTCTTGTGTTTGTTCTGTGGGGTGTTTGTTATCCGATCATGTGTTCGTTGTCCGAACATAAAAATCTTTCGCGAAAGTGTTCATTATCCGATTTGTTCGTTATGCGATCTGTTCGTTAACCGATCACCCACTGTATATATATATATCTATATAAAATTATGATAAAATATAATATTAAATGATTATACAACAAAGATATATGAAGTGTGCAATGCCATAATGTTGTAAATGCCATTTTTTTTAAATACATTTTATTGAAGAATTGAATTCTAAATGCAATGTTTTCCGCTGCAAAAAAAATATTGTGGTGATATTGGCATGTAAGTGGCTGTATTTTGAAGATAAATTTATTTGAAGATATAATGTTTAAAGTGCCAGAATTCAAGTCACATGACTTTTGGTGCTTAAAATGTTACGGCTTATATTTATATCATTGTGATATCCCAGAGAATTTGAACCTAGTGAGTTTTTTATGATTTTATTGTAAAATTGAAATGAATTCATTCATTAGAAAAAGTGTTTTTTACCTCTCCTGAAAAGTTTATTTTTTGGCATATACAACATTATGGCATTGTACACTTCATATATTTCTACACATTATGGTTGAGTTGCATCTTGTCATGAAACATTCTTCTGTGAATTATCATATAAAGATTGCTGTGTGGAAGACTCTCTGCTTTCACTAAAACTCAAATCAGGAATGCAGATCCATACCATTGTCAACAAAGTCAGATCACCTACTCTATTACTGGAGAAAAAAGTACGTGAAATGCTAGTCAAACATCTGAAAGAGTATAAATACTCAGCATAGAAACCACAGAAATTATTTTTCAATCTAAAAGAGATCAGATTAGTAAGCAAAGAACACATCATTGTGCTTGATTTCATTTCACTATTATTTATTTCCATATGTTTACAACTTTTCTTTTGCATACTCCAAGATTTTTATTTTAATAGAATAGAGACTAGAGACTGCTCATTCATACTATCAATAAATCTTGAAATTGGCTCATATTTTGTGCTATATTTTTTTTCTTTGTTTATAACAACAACACATACATCCAAAAATGGGGAGCTATAGGCAGTCCCTTTTCAAGATTTATTTGAGTTGTTAGTACAGGCACCCAGAAACCATCATAACAAATTCTCCGCGATATCATCATTTAGACCCACTATGCGGACAATATTTTATAAAGGACTAAACCTAATACATATAAATTTCTGGCAGAATTTAATAACCCTTATGGCTTAACATTACACCTGGATCAATAGATCATCAATATCAAAGCTCATTTTTAGAAAAATATAGTTTTCCAAAATGGGTCCATTTACATAAAAGTTTACTACAGACCAACCAACCCTCATTCTTTATTCCTTTGCAATCTACTGATCCATATGCATATAAAATAGCTGCTTGCTTTCACAGCATTAGTCAAAAGGGCATACACACATTGTACAGATAAGAAAGACACCATAAAAGAAATTAAATACATAAAAAAAAAAAAAAAAAAAAGAAAGGTGGAAAAGAAGCCATGTGATTGGTTAAAAACATGATCTCATGTTCAACACTTCTAAAGAAAATCTAGTACAACATGGTTTCACAACAAATGAAAAAAAAAAAAAAATAGTATACATGGGTACAACAAAAAAATTATAAAAGAAACCTAGTAAAAAAAATTCAAGCAGAACAACATAAGTCACAGTGAAGATCAGACTTTACAATCTCACCTCCCAACACCTAAGTCTAGAATAGCCAAGTACAATTGCAGACTAAATTCAATTTACAAACAAATAATCAAATATTCAAATACCCACATATGCTATCAGAGAAATACTACCATTTACAAATTATTAAGAATGGCAAAGATAAAGTAAACAGCAAAACAGTACCCAAAATATGCTCCAATCTTGTGACAGATGAAAGATTTAACCAACAATTAGTGTATATTAGTTCTACAAATAGATCTTTAACAAGCAGACAGGTGGAACATAAACAATATTGATAGCAGTAATCCAGTAACTACTTTAGAACAATATGTGAGAAAATATTTCTACATGTTAGGTTGACTTGCAGATACCTGCGGTATCTGCAAGTCAACCTAACATGTAGAAATATTTTCTCACATATTGTTCTAAAGTAGTTACTGGATTACTGCTATCAATATTGTTTATGTTCCACCTGTCTGCTTGTTAAAGATCTATTTGTAGAACTAATATACACTAATTGTTGGTTAAATCTTTCATCTGTCACAAGATTGGAGCATATTTTGGGTACTGTTTTGCTGTTTACTTTATCTTTGCCATTCTTAATAATTTGTAAATGGTAGTATTTCTCTGATAGCATATGTGGGTATTTGAATATTTGATTATTTGTTTGTAAATTGAATTTAGTCTGCAATTGTACTTGGCTATTCTAGACTTAGGTGTTGGGAGGTGAGATTGTAAAGTCTGATCTTCACTGTGACTTATGTTGTTCTGCTTGAATTTTTTTTACTAGGTTTCTTTTATAATTTTTTTGTTGTACCCATGTATACTATTTTTTTTTTTTGTTCATTTGTTGTGAAACCATGTTGTACTAGATTTTCTTTAGAAGTGTTGAACATGAGATCATGTTTTTAACCAATCACATGGCTTCTTTTCCACCTTTCTTTTTTCTTTTTTTTTTTTTATGTATTTAATTTCTTTTATGGTGTCTTTCTTATCTGTACAATGTGTGTATGCCCTTTTGACTAATGCTGTGAAAGCAAGCAGCTATTTTATATGCATATGGATCAGTAGATTGCAAAGGAATAAAGAATGAGGGTTGGTTGGTCTGTAGTAAACTTTTATGTAAATGGACCCATTTTGGAAAACTATATTTTTCTAAAAATGAGCTTTGATATTGATGATCTATTGATCCAGGTGTAATGTTAAGCCATAAGGGTTATTAAATTCTGCCAGAAATTTATATGTATTAGGTTTAGTCCTTTATAAAATATTGTCCGCATAGTGGGTCTAAATGATGATATCGCGGAGAATTTGTTATGATGGTTTCTGGGTGCCTGTACTAACAACTCAAATAAATCTTGAAAAGGGACTGCCTATAGCTCCCCATTTTTGGATGTATGTGTTGTTGTTATAAACAAAGAAAAAAAATATAGCACAAAATATGAGCCAATTTCAAGATTTATTGATAGTATGAATGAGCAGTCTCTAGTCTCTATTCTATTAAAATAAAAATCTTGGAGTATGCAAAAGAAAAGTTGTAAACATATGGAAATAAATAATAGTGAAATGAAATCAAGCACAATGATGTGTTCTTTGCTTACTAATCTGATCTCTTTTAGATTGAAAAATAATTTCTGTGGTTTCTATGCTGAGTATTTATACTCTTTCAGATGTTTGACTAGCATTTCACGTACTTTTTTCTCCAGTAATAGAGTAGGTGATCTGACTTTGTTGACAATGGTATGGATCTGCATTCCTGATTTGAGTTTTAGTGAAAGCAGAGAGTCTTCCACACAGCAATCTTTATATGATAATTCACAGAAGAATGTTTCATGACAAGATGCAACTCAACCATAATGTGTAGAAATATATGAAGTGTACAATGCCATAATGTTGTATATGCCAAAAAATAAACTTTTCAGGAGAGGTAAAAAACACTTTTTCTAATGAATGAATTCATTTCAATTTTACAATAAAATCATAAAAAACTCACTAGGTTCAAATTCTCTGGGATATCACAATGATATAAATATAAGCCGTAACATTTTAAGCACCAAAAGTCATGTGACTTGAATTCTGGCACTTTAAACATTATATCTTCAAATAAATTTATCTTCAAAATACAGCCACTTACATGCCAATATCACCACAATATTTTTTTTGCAGCGGAAAACATTGCATTTAGAATTCAATTCTTCAATAAAATGTATTTAAAAAAAATGGCATTTACAACATTATGGCATTGCACACTTCATATATCTTTGTTGTATAATCATTTAATATTATATTTTATCATAATTTTATATATATATATACACATACTGTCAAACTTTACAAGTGTTTTGTCGTAGTATGGGACTAAAGGCCTGAAGACACAATCGTAGGGTTTGTGGGAGTCTCATTGTTAAATCCTCCAGTTTGACAAACAAACCCACTGCCACCCATGTGAAACACCCAATGTGTACACTTTGGCTTTATTTATAACCATAAACTGTGTGGCTATATTGTCCATTGTTATGCAAATATCAATCTATTTCGTTGACAACCACTGTATTAAAATATTCATTTTATTCATTAAAGTACACTAATGGTAAGTCTGGAGATCCAGCCACTTGTATGCAAGTATGCACGAACTGCATACCTACTAGAACTGCCTCGTTTATACATTACACCAAATGAGCAGCTCTGATCGGCAAAGAGATCATCCAGCAGTATTGATGGATAGAGAACGATGGTCTAGTTTAGTCTATACTACACCATTTAAACTCAGAAGGGTTTGTTTGGATTGCTCGGACTTTACCATACAGCCATCTGGCAGGCAGGCAGAATATTTAAATTTAAAGTAAGAAAACAGTGTGTAATTTTAAGTTTTTTTAAAGTAAATTGGATGTAAATACATTTAAATAGTTTACAATGAGCTTTATAATAATAGTACATAAGATACAGCACTGTAGTTATACAATGATAAATATAAACTTCTCATTAGTGNGGCATCCAAACCAGGTTAAGGCTTGGGGATTTCTGCAATTGCAATGCTATTAATTACTTACGAAAAATCCTGAAGAAGAGAGAAAAGCAATCGACATTAGACAGATTCTTTAACCCTTTCAAACAGAAAAAAAACACGGCTAATAAAAACGCAAGACTATGTATGTATGTATTTTTATTATCATCAATACATATAAATAAAGGTAGTAAGAAAGTATATATTTTTTTTATTTTGGGGGGTCTCCAGAACCAATTAATCAAATTCCCATAGAAACCTATGGTAAATCTATAATCGGTTAACGAACAATTCGGATAGCGAACAAAGTCTTGGAACGGATTATGTTCGTTAACCGATCACCCACTGTATATACTATGCTCTACTTTTTAAATTACATTTTTAATTATGAACAAATGAGAAATATAGGACATTCTATATCTTAAAAAATTAAATAGCATCAATTATCGAGCAAAATACCAATTTTGAACATTATCAAATTGAAGCTAGATTGGAAACCTGATATAGGCTTATGACATAGATAAAAATGCTTGTGTTTTTAATAAATGTGTTTGCTGGAAATGCAAGGATGGTGTTGAGATTTTTAGGTTTTTAAATTAAATGATAAGTGAGAAACTTGTTTGCAAAATTACATTTTGTAATAAACTAATATTTTAAATAAGTAATTTTTAAAAATTTATCAAACTAAAGTTTCTGATCAAATAAAAGAATTTGAATAGTTTTACTTTCCTGGATTTCTTTTATCCCAGAAAAATACTTTGGGAAAGTCAAAATTTTTGTTTCATTTATTTTTAACTCTATTTATTATAATCTTAAAATGTTTTACTTATAGGTTTATAACCTTAAAAACTCAATATAATATAAACAGAATACTGTTATACAATTAAAATAACTTATTTATTTTTACCAAATTATTTAAGTTGACTTTACTATGTTAAATCGGATTGTGTGATTGTTGTTCCTTGTATTAACTTACATATTATTAGATATTATTATTATAAACTAACATTGTATGTTACTATATATTAATATATCACCATTATAGATTTACTTGTTAATTGGTTATAAATTAACATAATGTTTATTCTGTATTGTATTGCTACTAATGTTTATATTAATGTGGTACACCACATTAATTACACTTAACATGTTCTTATTCATGCCAATAAATTTGTGTCAATATATTATCTTCTAACTTTTAATTAATTATTTTTTAGATATTAAAAAAATATATCAATATTAATAGGAAAATGTATATTTATGTAATAAATCACTTATGAACTATTAAAATCTTTAGAATTTTAATGATTAATTTATNTGCTTTTATATTTAAATTATATAATTTTTATATTAAAATATAAAAATTATATAAATGATTCATTAACATGTATAATTTACTTTTAGTATGCAGGACTGGTGAAGCAAAATTGACAAAAGGATATAACTTACCTGCAAGATATGTAATTCACACAGTTGGTCCTAAATATAATGTAAAATATCAAACAGCTGCTGAAAGTGCTTTGTTCTCCTGTTATTTTAAAGTGTTGCAAATAGCAAGGTTGGTAAACATAATAAATTTATTTTTTTTTTACTTTGAAATGTTGATATTTATTAATATTTGATTATTGAAACATTATAATAGCATAGGTCATTCCATAACTGATTTATAAATGTATTCTGTTCCTTAATACAAAAGTGATCCTAAAATCCATGTGCAATTTTATATGTCAANAATTTATTTTTTTTTTACTTTGAAATGTTGATATTTATTAATATTTGATTATTGAAACATTATAATAGCATAGGTCATTCCATAACTGATTTATAAATGTATTCTGTTCCTTAATACAAAAGTGATCCTAAAATCCATGTGCAATTTTATATGTCAATAACTAATGACGTATAAAAGTTAAAATAATAATAAATATTCATGAATAATAATTGTTCATAAAAATAAACAAAAAGCATTTTTGATATTGTTAATGCTTTTTTCATTTTTATGATGATTAATATATAATATCAGTAGATGATGATTCAAATGATGTGTGTTCAAAAATAGTTATCAATATCCATTTCAATCATACAGAAAGCATTAAAAAGCTAGAAAAGCTTTCTAATTTATTTCATAATGACATCATTTATTGATGTCATTATGTTGATGTTGCTCATAACCAGCTTTTATAGGATATAGTGTGGACTTTTTACAAATAAAATGGAAAGCTTATTTTTGAATATTAGATTTTTTTCTGTGTTGATTTTAATACATTTATATATTAATTATGAAAGTATTTAAGTTAGGAAATGGGAAATTATGGACATTTTAAAATTTGTTTTATATTTACAGAATTTGTGGTGATAAAAATTTTTTTTTTAATTTTTAGCATTTTATTTTAAAAGTATATATCATTTCACTGTTACATTGTGCATGCATTGTTTTACAAAAGACATGATAAAATTATTTGCTATAGATGCCATTAAATATGAATACAGTAGAGCATTGATTATCTGAATGTCAATCAACCAAAATGTCAATTAACCAAAAGCTTTCCAGTCAGCAAATTTAAATTTCTGCTAGGGATGTTGTGCTGCAATCTTTGGCTATGGACTACTTCAATATTATTTTTGTTGGTGTACATGTTTTAGCTGGCAGCACTGACACAACCATGAGAGGATACTTAAGTTCGTGCTAGGATTTGAATGAATTTCAACATGGGATAGGTTAATATATTTTTTTGTACGTAATCAATTATCTGAAAAATCAATTTTCTGAACAACCCAAGTCACCAATTGATTTGGATAATCAATGCTCTACTGTATTATCATATAAAATATAAACCATAATAAATTATTATATCATTGTCTACATTGGACTTTGTATATTAATAGGACTTATTATATAGTGCTGTTTCCATTTTAGCAAATAGAGGAGATCTTATTCAGAAAACCAGATTTTTTGTTACTACTTAATGCATTTTTAACAGTGAGTGTTTAACTCACCCAGCACTTGTATGTAAATCAAAAAACACAAAATTTGTTTGTGTTCGAAAAACTTAGCCTGATGATGGCCAATAGATTTGGCTGAAAACGTTAGCTTTTCATTAAAGTTTTTCTCAGCAAATTAAGGTGTTGTGTTTTTTGATTTAACAGTGAGTTTTGTAAAAAAGCAGTAATGTTTTCAATTTGGTTAATGGGCCATCCTCAAGCATGTATAGTCAAAAGACTAGTGTTGGAAGGAAGAATGAAGGGACAGCCTCAGATTGGAGACTGTCTATTTGTTCTTTCTTCTGATGCTAGCCCTTATTTTCTGGACTGTCTACATCTCCTGAGGATTAGGACTGTACTAAGCTAAAATTTAAATATCAGTATTGGGCTTGATATCAAGTACTGAAACATTCTAGATTTTACAATATTGATATTGAAATTTTGGTTTGCTATATTGTTTATCAGCATTGCAGTACAGTACTGAAGTTGGCCTGTTAAATGGGTCGGAAGTATTAACACTCTTTTTTAAAAATTCCACTGTTAAAAGGTGCATTAAGTAATTCAGCTGAAAAAGTTAAAGAAATTTTGAACATTTGTTGGGTAGAAAATTAGTACAGCTGCAGTTTGAATTTTGCAATACTATATTTTTGATTTTTCAAGTTTTAATATTAAAACTGAATGCTACACACAAATGTTTTCTGAAAATGGTTTTAAAACTAAACATTTACTTAAAATCGGCATTTAGTAAAGTTTGTTTATTTATTACATTGAACATATCAGTTCATTGATTGTAATGGGCATGGTATTAATTGACATGACATATTTCAGATTTAGACTTTGAAACAATAATAGTAATTTGGATAATAATATAAATTAATTGAAACTTCAATATTGATTTGATAAACATTTAACTTTGGCTTTACATTGATTAAACTCTAACTTTCTGTATTAATATTTTGTAAATATTTTAAGAAATTAGCAAATTTAATTCATATCAAAATCTATGATTCAGCTTAAACTTAATCATCTTATGTTGACAATGCTAATGACTGTTGTCTTCTGTACATGATGTAACTAAGTTTTTGATTTTCTTCGTTAGTTTTACTATTTTACTATTGAAATTATTTACATTTCTAAATTATAATAATTATTATTTTATGATATTAAAATTTTAGCAATTTTATATATACATTGATTGGTGTATATGTCTTATTCATGTTTGAATTAAAAAAGATTCCTTTTACTATAACAAATATAACTGAATATATAAAATTTCTAAAATTTAATATCATAAAAGAATAATTATAATTTAGAGATGTAAATGGTTTCAATAGTAAAAAGATTGTTAGATAATTGATTTTATTAAGTTATGGCAATGCAACACTTGAGTGATCTGCCTAGGAGTAATGCCTTCCAGGTGGTCTTTTTTAACGGTAACTGGGCCCTATTCAGGCATTACAGACGTGGAGAAAACTCGGAAAACTACATGGCCAGCCCATCCTAGCAAGGCATGAACCCATGACCAAACTCCCAGTGTTCAGGGAACAGAACTGCTTGGCCATGGTGGGCCCTATTGGATAATCAGGATTTTTTTTGTGGATGAAATATGATTGTCACTAACGTACAGTATTTAATTAAATTTGAGGAAAGCTACTTTTAAAATGTTAATAGATATGTATTTAGTAAATATTTAAAAAAATTTAGTTAAAATTTTTAATATTTAGTTAAAATTTTAGTTAAAATTTAGTAATATGCACTCTTCATATGCACACTTCTTGTTTCATGTGAAATGATGAAACATAAAATATTCTTTTCACTTATATTTAATACTTAAGTTTTTATTAGAAATAAGCTTAAATTATCATCATTGATGTTTAGCCTCTTTCTTTTTGTACAATAATTGTTATCGCTTAACAATACACTTAAAACTGGAAATAAATGAAATAATATAAACAAATACATTGGTTATTGCTGAATTTTATTTTGAAAATAAATTTATTGTCTTAATAATATATATACATGCTACCAATTACTTCAAGAGAAACATTTCTATAATGTATGTTAAATATTCAACATATTTTAAATATTTTACTAATTTAAAAATTTATTTTTTATTACATTATGTCTTAAGTGTACATTAGTAAATTTTTTACTAGTTACTTTTCTAAAATATGTAAGTTTATTTCTGTGCTTTTATTAAATTTTGTTTTTGTTTTACCTATAAATGTTTATAATATGATATTCATGTAATTAAAATATATTTATTTATATAGAGAACATCAGCTTAAATCTTTAGCGCTGTGTGCAATTAATTCTGTGAGAAGAGGATATCCTCCACATGAAGGTGCACATATAGCTCTAAGTAAGTGTATTTTGCTGTTTAATAAATTTTCAGTATTTGTTAAACATTAATAGTGATATAAAAACCAAATTATAATGAAAATCAAAAATATTTAATTATATTCCTTTTTTTTCCTCTTCTAAAGGACTCAATAAAAAACTTTTGAGAGATTATAATTAGCATTTTAAATACATTTTTAGTATTCACTTATTCTGATTTTATAAGTTGTTTATTTCTAACAATATGTTTGAATTTTATTTTAATGCAGATATACAAATATTATATGACGGGAGTCCAATATTAAAGGTACTGGTCAAAATTACACTAACATTTACAATTAAAGAAAATATTGAATACATTCCACAAAAACTATATACTTTTGTTTTTTTCTTGACAAAATTACTGTAAACATTTATTTATCCCAGCATGATACTAGTTTGAACATCCCCTTTAATATCAGACTCCCCTCGTGTATAAGACTTTTATTCATTCTTCTTCATGTGCCATGCCCGATCCCCCAGACATCGGCAATCAAGGAGAGGGAGTTCCTATCTTCGGCTGTTCTCATTACTTCCCCAATGCTTTGTATCCTGTCCATTTTTTGATATTGTCCATCCATGATAAATGTCTTTGGCCCCGTTTATGGTTTCCCTCAATCTTTCCATTGAGGATTAGTTGTGGGATTTTGTATTTTTCCTCTAGTGATATGTTCCAAGTATGCAATCTTTCTGCATTTGATTGTTGACAGCAATTTCCTTTTTGTTCTTGCTCTGCTTAGAACTTCGTTGTTGGTTACTCAATCTGTCCATGGGACTCTCAGCATCCTTCTGTGAATCCACATCTCAAATGTTTCCAGTCTTCTTTCTGTATTCCTTTTTAATGTCCAGCTTTCCACACCATAGAGGAGAACTGACCAAATATAACATCCGGCCATGTGTTGCCGCAATTTCGGATTTAAATTGTCATTGCAGAGCAGGGTTTGCATTTTTTTGGAAGGATGTTCTAGTTGCTGCTATTCTACATTTAATTTCTTTCTCTGAATCTAGATTTTCTGTAATTATGCTTCCCAAGTATTTAAACTGTTTTTTATGGTCGAGAACCAGTTGTGCCTCACTGTGTGGGGTCTGACTAAAAATCATAAATTTAATTTTGTTTGCATTTATTTTGAAACCGGCATCAATTCCTGTTGAGTTAATTTTGTTTAGTAGTATCTGTAAACCTTCTAGGCTGTCACATACGATTAGTGTATCATCAGCATATCTAATGACGTTAAGAATTACGCCATTGATTTTAATCCCATAACTTGAGTTTTCTAAGGCATTTTTGAAGATTTTGTCCAAGTACAGATTAAACAATAGGGGCAAAAGAATGCAGCCCTGCTGGACTCCTCTCTGTATTTCAATTTCTGCTGTATTCACTGTTCCTAACTTGACTTCTGCTGTTTGACCCAGTATAAATTTTGGATTATTCTGATATCCTTGCCATCTAATGAATCTCTCTTAATTTGGAGTGTTTTACACTCTTGAAAGCCTTTTCATAATCTACGAAACAAGCAAATATGTGTATTTGTTGTTCACGGCATCTCTGGAAATGGACGTTGATACTAAACAACGCTTCTCTTGTTCCAAAAGCATTTCTGAATCCAAATTGAGTCTCCTCAAGGTCAATTTCACAATTTTATATATCCTGGCATGTATAATATGTAGAAATATCTTCAGCAGATGGCACATAAGACTAATGAGTCTGTAGTCACAACTTTTAGGATGACTTGTTTTAGGGATTGTTACAAAGGTTGATTTTAACCAGTCTTTTGGTATTGTGCCTGTATTGTAGATCCGATTGAATAATCTAGTAATTAGTTTAATATTATCATCTTTGATCAATTTCACAATTTTAGTCGGGATTTTGTCAGGTCTGGGAGTTTTCTTATTCTTTGTGATATGAATGGTGTGCTTTACTTCTTCTTCGATTATTTCAGGACCTTCTATTGGGTCTTTATTTATGGATATTGGTCTTTCCTCATCAAAAAGTTTCTCAACATAATGTTTTCACGTGGTTTCAGTTCATTTTCATCAATAATAGGACTGTTATTGGCATTCATTAGTATATTAGAGTGATGACACTTGAATGAAGCTGTCATTTCTTTGATTTTCTTATGCATCTGGAACATGTTATGTTCTTTTTGGAGGTTTTCAATTTCATTGTAGCTTCTCTTCATCCATTCCTCCTTGGCCTTTTTTATCTCTACCTTTATAACATCATTGATACGTTTGTAAGTTTCTGCATCATTTTTTGTTACTCTTCATTTTTCCATTAAGTCTAGTATCTCTTCCATCATCCATCTTTTCTTCTTGACTTTACAGGTTGATTTTAGGTTTTTGTGACAGACTTTGATCAAGATGTCCCTCAGATCTTTCCATAGTGTTTGTACTTCAGAATGACTATTAACTTTCAAGTTGCTTAGCTCCTTATTCAATTCTTCTTTCAGTTGTTTTCTAAATTGTGGCATTTCTATTCTCATAATATCATAGTGTTTGTTTCTGCACTTTGGTTTAATTGCTTTTAATGTTTAATTTATTTTAAAAATTTAATTGCGTTTAATTTTTTAAGACTTTTATTACATTAATTTATAAGTATAATATTGTGCTTATTTGTTAGATGTACAGTAGTTTTGGCTATTTAGAATTCATACATCCTGTAAATAATTTATTCTGGTTGTACAGATGTGCATATTGATCAGCATATTGCACTTGTTGACAAATGAAAATATGACAGTTTTGACTCAAATGCTTGTTTTTTTTTTCACATAATAGACAGTAATATGTAACAATAACATTTGACATTCAGAATTATTTGTCATAAATGATTTTCTATGCAACATCTTTCTCTCCTAATTGTTTTGACCAATGTATATAATGGTTAAAAGCTTCAATGTGTTTTTCTACAATATTTTATTTTTTATTTGGAGTTCTGTCATTTAAAATCCTTCTCTTTTTGCTTTTGTCATATCTAAATCTTTTGAAAATAATGACTTAGGTCATGAATTAATTGCAATTATTTTCATGTTGATCTAGGTTTGAAATTTCACAGAAAATTTAAAGTTATCATGATGTTCTGTGTGAGATCCATATTCTAAATGACATTTTTTGAAATTATGAACAGTCTTGTGCATATTTAGTATTTATATTATAAATTGCAAATGTTTGTTCCCCCCCACTAAGAACCAAATGTAACTATGTTTAGCTGAGCATTATTGGTCTTATCAAAGAGGCAATATTTTGTTATTTACAATAGTCTTTTTAAAAAAATGGCCTGATGACTGTGTCTCATTTGATGAGTAGTCCCATAAATATACAAATATACGTGGTATGGTACTGTACATATGATGGGCTCTATAGAGTGAGAATTTTGTAATATTTTGACAAGATTTAATCTATAATTCTCTAGCATAAAGACAAACATGGCATATATCTTCATTTACACTTACTGTCTCCTCCTGGATTGTTGAAGTTAGTCAACAGAATCAAATCAGAAAAAGAAAATATTGTCTAGTTTATAAAAAAAATGAATTAGAAAATGAGCTATTAAATTATTTTGTAAATGTTACATTTTTTAAAAACTAACTGTGGGAGGAGAGGGAGCCACCAGTAAACCCTCTCATTAAAGGGCATAACCCACTGCTCTGGTGACCTGGGATAGGAACCAGGCAAGCAATACCAGGAATTTTTCTTGGCTGGTTACTCCTGGATATTTCATGCCTCATCTCTCACTGCCTGTCCACCTCCATTGTGAACCTTACTGAACTCAACTTTTTGAATTGCCTACATATTTTTTTTAAATAGCAGTAATATTTTGATGTGTGTAAAGAGTTTATTTAAGAAAAGGTATATACACCTTAAATAAATTCTAAATAAATAAATATATATAATTTTTAAAACTTTCAAAAGAGAAGTTTTAAAAAATAATAAATTACTCTGATCTTGTCAACAGTCCTTTTATTAAAATCAGAGATGTAGATACTTAACTAGATGCATTTCAAACTGTATTATCTAACAGTTCCTTCACCATATTGCTGCAATTTCTCAATAAACCTATTGTGCTACTGCTGATCATGCTGTAAGGCACTTTGAACATGTGATTGATGCAAATGGATTGCACATTGAACAAATGTCTTGAGTGAAAACCTTTTGCATGTTTCCATTTTGTGTTTTTTGTTCTTCATATGCCAGTTTTTCATCTAGTGGTAGAAATTTGAACTAATTATTTTTTTGCATTTTCCTTTTCCCCATGATCCATGTAACGTATATACCAAGTTTCATCAAAAAAGAGAACGGACTCTATACAGGTCTGAGTAGGGCAACTTTAATTATTATAACCAACTTGTATATCGATTAAAATATATTTTAAATATATTTTGATCTTCTATAATACAGTAAGCCTCTGCTTAACATGGGGATGTGTTTCTAGGTGACAAAGCACTAAGCAAAACAGTGTTAAACGAAGTCATTTTAACATAGAATAAATAGGGAAAGGGGAACATGCGACCAAAAATAAACAAATTTTACTATAATTTTAAGTTATTTTTATATTAATTTGTATAATAATATATGTTAAATAACACGAACATATGCACACAGAAATCTAAAGTTTATTTTTTGTGATAAAGGTCCTAGCTTTTCTGAAATTCTTGTTTTTTGTGATAAAGTCGTCTAGTTTCATTTGCCGCTTTTTTCTTTCCTTAAACAAATGTTGGTAGCGAAGATCAATCCAAAATGCCTCATTTTGCTTTTGCACTCTTTTCAAAATTTGGATCATTCACTACGATTTGATCAATGATTTCAGTTATCATTATCAAACTTTTATTAACTTTTACTAAGGAAATCTGTAGAGAAATTTTGGGTTCTTCTTTTTCAGAATCACTATTTTCCAGTTCTGCTTGGATTCCTTGTTCTGCCAGTTTTTGAAGGTCGTCATTGATAAGGTTCTCACCAGAAACCTGCAGTAACTCCTCAATATCCTGCTTGTCTACATCTCCTAGTCTTGCTGTATTGATTAGGTTGACAATTTGGTCAACCTAATGATAGTGATAGGCTCTTCTTGTTGAGAATTCTTGGATACTGTCTTCCAAACTTTGTTCATACATTTATCAGTTAATTCTTGCCAAGTGAAGTCGATATTTCCTATGGCATCTATAATGTTATATTTTTTTCCAAAATTGCACAAAACAAACCTAGATTTAAAGAAAGTACAGTGCTATGATGAATTACCACCTTTTGCTGATTGGTTCATGTTCATGAATAATCGTATTATATACAAATCAATGAAATTCTGCAATAATTTGAATAGGCGTAAATTTTGAGCATAATTTTTTAGGCTTCGAGCAGACCGCATTATATCAAATCAGTGTTAATTGAGGCAGTGTTAAGCGAGGTCTTACTTTATAAACTGTTACTTTATAAACTTATATTAACAATATAAACTGTTTACTTAAACAGTTTATATTGTTAATATAAGTTTAATATAACTTACAGTTTATATTGTTCTCACCAGATGGGGCTAGTATCATTCAAAGTATGATCATGTATCTTAGTTTATAATATATAAATTTTTTATGCGCCAGTTGTTGTTATTTCAATATTCAAATTATGATATACTAGAAAATTTGTCTGTTAGAAATGTAATTTACTAAATGTAGAATAGCCTAATTGAAACAATAATTCAGTTTTCTTTTCAATTGAACACTTTTAAATTAAGCAGGCTAATTAATGAATTTGGATTAAGATTTTATCTTGTTGGATATCCTATTTTTTGTTGGACTTTATGATAATCATTATTTTACAGTATTTTCAATTATATTTTTTAAAATGCATCATTTTTTTGTTTGTAAGAAATCTGATATTTAAAAAAAATTTAAACATTTAGTGATATATTTTTACATTAAATCTTTTTATAAATACAGATGTACAGTACAGTACCAGAGGGCTACTCTAGTAGTAACTTAGATATTGTTTCCATTATTAATTTTGTATTTGTTTACAATTTTTTTATATATGACCATAGTTGGGTTATAAAACAGCAAATCTTTNTATATTTGTTCATATCCAAGCTTTCAAACTGCCAAAATAATCTTTAATAATCTTCATTCATCACAAGTTTACTGCAGTTTTTTCAGTCGTCCAGTTAAGTTTTGTGTGTTTGTCACTAGAGGTGCCTCTATGTTAGTACCCTTTCGAAAATAAATTTATGTTTTCACTTAGTAAATGCGAACTTTCATACAATTTTATTTTTATAAGTACAGTAAAATTGACAAAACAAAGCTGATTTAATCATATCCTATTCAAAATATTTTAGCACTTTTACATACTGTGTATTTAGTTTCACAAATAACTGAGAATGACATAATTTTTACTATTTTTACCAGATTTTTATAATTATTTTTCAATTTTTTTCATAATTGTATAATTTCTCACCAAGTAAATGTCTACCCACTTTTATGGTTTTAAATTTATAAGTAAACATAATGAATTTTTTTATTAAGAATATGCTCTAATGATAACTTTAGAGCATATTCTTAATAAAAAAAATTCATGAGCAACAACACGAGTCTAAAAAGAGTATAGAAATCCAATGGATAACATAGTCAAAGCACTTCAATTGTGACATGTTTTGACTAATCACAGTGCAAGCTGATAGTATTTCTGCTTTTCCTGGTTGTATTAAAAAAAAAATTGCATTTTGATGCATTTTTTGCAAGTGATGGGCAATATGCAAGTAATTTTGCCAAATCAGGTACTTTATTGCCAGATTTGACAATGATTTTTCTACAGTATTATAAATTCATTAAAAGTGATTTAAATTTTTTCCTAAAATTGGAATATTTGAATTTAAATAGTTAACAAAGTGAATATTCTATGAACTAATAAGCTTTTAGGCTTTCATTTATTACCAACACTTGTAGAGTTGGATAGATGCAAGTATTGAATCAGATAAGTTTGAAAATTATGAAGTCTTCAATCATATTGGCAGAATGTAATATTGTATCATTTATAATTATAACTAAAAAAGGCTGTTGTATTATTTGTTAATGCTAGTAAGAAATTACATCATCTAAACAAAAATATTTAAGATAAAACTTGTTAGAAAAAAAATTAGTTAATAAGTTTTATTTTAATACTACTATATGTTTATATTATACTTTATATTAAAAAATATAAAAGAGAGTCGTCATCATTAGCAGTTATATTATTTAATCATTAACTATGTTTGTAATTGTAATTAATTAATCTTGTTTGGTAATTATCATACAGATAGTCTTTCTGGAAAGTTGCCTTATCAGTAATAAACACTTTTAGTTTGCTGTTAATTGTCTGTTTTATTGATGGTACTAATATATTATGTTATACTAGCATGCAGTGTTAATATGGTAGCATACAAATTTAATGTAATGAAATGTTTTTAGGTTATATCTATTATAAACTTCCCAAAACCCTTCTTTAGAAGTGAATAAAGACTAACTGAATGTTTTTATTTATGAAGTAATTTGTAAACAAATGCTTTAAAGTGATGCATGGTAAGTAACCAACATCAAGGAAATGAATGTTTTTATAAAAGTTTTGTAAGCTTAAAATTACACAGAAAATAGTTGTAGCAGTTGGAATGAAAGGTGTCTTAACATTCACCTGTTGGTGTTATGTAATTTAATTTACAAATTGCTTGCATTTGTTTTATGTATGAATATAAAAATGAAATATTAACCACTTTATACACCAAAGTTGTGATAATCCATATTGAATTGTCAAATGAATGCAGTATGCAGTTGTCCTCTTAACTAGTGACAAATAAAATAAAATACAGTATGCATGCCTACACAATACTTTATTTGAAAGATACATACAATAAATGAAAAAATGTTATAAAATAAAAAGCAAAATTTTATGGTACTGTACTGTACCTCAATTAATATTGAAGTAGTCAGTTATTTGCTGCTATTTACTGTTCTAATGAATTTTTTTAATATATATATATATATATATATATACACAGGAGGGGTGTAAAAGTTACAGTTGTTGTTATGGGAAAAAACAGAGGGAGAAAATAGGAAGAAAATACATTTATTTTTATGTACAAATTATATTAAATCACAAATAAGGAATATGAACTAAAAAAAGAAAATATAAATAATAATGATGAACACCAAACGTTTGTACTTGTCAGATTCTCAACTGTATACCTACTTTTGCACCACTTGTATATCATTTCCAATAGTGTAATTTTGCCATACTTAATTCCACATTATCCATTAACCTAAACATAAATTATGAAAACATGGAAATAATAAATTTTAATCATAAGTTTAAATTGAATATATTTAATAATTCATCTTATTTGCTCATCTGACACTATAAAAANGACAAGGAGTGACAAATTAAATCATTGTTATGAAGCCTCTTTTGAAACCTTAAAAAATGAAAAAAGTTTGCATTGTTCAAGTTGTTCTTGAGTTTTTAGCTTGTAACATTTCACATGACATTCTGTATATTGATGAAGTGATAAATCAAAAAACATGATAAAATTGAAGTTACTATTTGAAAAAGATTTTCATTAAAAATAAGCTAAATGATATATATTAATCACTAGAACCAGGAACAGAATAATAAATATTAAATTGTATGGATAAAACATCTTAAAATTCAATATTTTGAAAAAATTCAAATGACCATAATATGTATGCCCAAATTAATTTGAAATTTGCCAAATTCTTATTTGTGAGGAAAGAAAGATTAGATAGTAAATAATAAATCATTTCTACAGTCATAAGTCATTATCTATATTTATTCTTAATATAGTAAAAAAAAAAATTTATTTCTTCAGTTTATTTATAAATTTATTTTCTGCTCATAATTGAATAACAATGAAAGGTGTATATGAAACACTTATTAAGCAATAGTTTTTTTAGTTACCGACATAACTTCTCTGTAAATTATATAATTTAAAATTGTTTGTTATTGATAATTACAGGAACTGTGAGGAGGTTTTTAGAAAATTATGAAGATAGTATTGACATTATTATATTTACGGTTGAAGATGTTGATATAGGAATATATGAATTACTGTTGCCACTCTATTATCCAAGAAATAAACAGGAAGAAGAATATGGTCTCTATTATTTACCTGTTGATACTGGTGGAAAGGATGGAGAACCTTACATTCCAGAGCGTCAAATACGAATTGTGGATAAACCAATAACTACCAATGCAGGTGAGAACTAATTACATATAATACACATCTCAAAGCCTGATGAGTTAATTTAATAATCCAATAATCACCTAAATATTTGGGCTATAATACGGCTGTAAACAAATAATACAAACAAATTTGGTACTAGAGGTAAGCATTAGGCACTATCTCTTATCTAAAGTAAAAATTATAATAATTTAATAAATAATTTAGAACCTTCTGAAAGAAAATAACTGACCCAGGGCTTGAACCCGCAGCATCTGCTTGCCATGCGGTATGCTACCAATTGCACCACCCGGACCCCAAGCCAGATGGTGCCTAGTGCTTACCTCTAGTACCAAATTTGTTTGTATTAATTATTTGTTTATAGCCACATTATAGCCCGAATATTTAAGCGATCATTGGATTATTATATTGAGAACTAATTTTTCAAGGAAATAAAAAAAAATTCATCTAATAATTACTATATGCTTTTTGTTGCAACCATATTTAATGAATTACAGCATGTTGTTTTTAAGTATTGTAGATTATGCTTGTCTTTATTCAACAATGTATTAAAAAATTGAAATTTTATCTTCATTAATATTATAGACCTTTTGGGAAGTCAAATAACAATAATCTTAATTATTTGATTTCCCAAAATTAGTTCTTTAGTTCCAGCTAATTTATTACACTCACTCAAGAAAATCTATAAATATACTTTTAATGTATATTTTAAAAATATGTAATAAATAATAATGTCTTTTATTGGACTTTGTTTTAATAACAAGCTTATCCTTAGACAAACATCACAAAACCTGATAAATTTGTATCATTTGTCTTTACCATTTAATTATTTTCCTGTCAAACTTCTTTTATATAATCATGCTTTCTCCATAATCTCCAAATTTCTTGTTTCCCTTATTTCCTTAACATTCTTGCTTACATCCACTGCATCTTGCTTTCTTTATTAAGAGTTTCTTGACTCAAAATGATAGTGTTTTTATTCTGTCATGATTTCTGTACTCCTCTTTTTTATGCCTTATCCTTATTTCCCTTCTTTACAATATGCCTAATGGGCTAATAAAACATCCATTTAGTTAGCCCATAATTGTGTGTTATCTTATCTGGGGTTTATAATTCCTTATCTAGCACTACTAGATACATTGATAGCTTTTTCAATCAGTGACCTAAACACTGCATGCTTATTTATCTCCATAGTATCCATGTAGAAAGTAATCAAGAGGTAGGAATAAAATATGATGGAATACTGTTTTGCTTAAACTAAATTTCTCTTCTCAGATTTAGTAGTCCATTTTTTATAATTGATTACATGATCAGAATGGACTGAACAATTTGAATTGATTCAGTTTTATCTCTTAATAGATGCATACCATAAAATGTGCATTAGATAGACATTTGTTGTATTTTTCTTTTGTAAAATGTAAAATACACCCTTCTGTAGGATTTTATTTGAAATTTCAAAGTTGTTCCCTATCCTCTTAAGAAAGAGGACAAGGAGTGACAAATTAAATCATTGTTATGAAGCCTCTTTTGAAACCTTAAAAAATGAAAAAAGTTTGCATTGTTCAAGTTGTTCTTGAGTTTTTAGCTTGTAACATTTCACATGACATTCTGTATATTGATGAAGTGATAAATCAAAAAACATGATAAAATTGAAGTTACTATTTGAAAAAGATTTTCATTAAAAATAAGCTAAATGATATATATTAATCACTAGAACCAGGAACAGAATAATAAATATTAAATTGTATGGATAAAACATCTTAAAATTCAATATTTTGAAAAAATTCAAATGACCATAATAATTTAATGAATTTGGCATTTTTTATTTAATTTTTGAAACTGCATTAAAATTATTAATCTGAAATTTTTTTAATATTATAACTACATCTTTTTATATTATTATTGTAATTAGATTTAGGGGAAAGTGTTGATTTGGCTGCCCAACTTGACAGTTCTGTATCTGTTGGTCGTTCAGCATTTGCAAAAATGCACGGAGATTTAGATAAACGTCGAGGTAGTCAACATAGAAATAGTTTACCTTCTGACAATTTAACTTGGGAAGTACAAAAGAAGAACAAGTAAATTAATCAAATTTTAGAAATATTTATTGATAATTTTAAGTCATAAATGACTATTTTATTCATTTATTTATTTAGATATGAGAGACTTCTGCGGAAAGCTAGATTAGAAGATTTACGATCTATTGCAAATTTAAAATGCTTATATCAGAGTGGAGAGGACAAATTCGGAAGACCTGTTATTGTGTTTATTGGTCAAAGATTTAAAGCTTGCCAAGTTGATTTAGAAAAGGTAAATAACTATAGATAGTTAAAATTATCTAGATGATGATGATGATGATGTTTTGTTTGGAAATTAGTTATTCATAAAAAGTTGTTCTGAAAGCCAACAGTTAAAAAAAAAATTAAGTATTTTATGTAACGTTGCTTTTTTATATTTAATTGAAACAAAACAAAAATTAAGATTTTTTATTAGGAAAAAAATAATTAGAATAAACTATCAGTTATCAAATAGATAAGAAAGTAATTCATTTATGTTTTATACAATTAAATTCAAATTATGTTATCACAATCTAATTCAAATATATAGATAGATTAATCACAATAAAAATTATCAATATGAATTTTTATTGTAATTATTCTATCTGTATATTTGAATTAGATTGTGATTATTATGTATATTTGAATTTAATTGTATAAAACAAAAATGAATTATTTTCTTGTCTATTTGGGAACTGATAGTTGAAAAACAAATTATTTTGCACTTAGGAAGTTTATTATTTTTTCCTAATATAATACCTTAATTTTGTTTTAACTAAATATAAAAAAGCAACATTATATAAAATACTTAATATTTTTTTTTTTTAAATAATAATTTACAATGTCCTAATAAATTAGAATAATAATGTAGACAATACTTTTTAAATTAAATTTTTATATATATAAAATAAATGTGTTCACATAAATAAAACAAAATCAGCTGTTTGGTAGATTAGATTGTTTTAATTTTTTTGATATAGATTAAAAAAGTTAAAAGAAGTAAAATTTGTAAGCATTTTTGTTTATTACTACTATTTAAAATAAATATTTGACCTGTGATTTGGGAGTTACTAAATTTTGAATTCAATTTTGATCCACTTTTAGAAAAAGATTTGCCATTGTTCTTCTACATTGTCAATTTGTTTTGGAATATTTCTTTAAAAACATGAAATATTTTACAGTGAATTTGAAAGCACAGTATGCCCACCAACATGAAAATGTTGAAACTAGGAATTACTGGAAATTTTGATTGCTAGAAAATAGACTGGAATTTTATTATTGATTGCAACTTTTTGCTTTATAACAAAAATGATTTAGATTGAATTATTAAATATAAAGATTTATTTTGAATTAGAATAGATATTTATTTATTTATATACAAAGAGCACAAACAGCAAAAGTGTCATCTTACATCTATTTAGGGAAGCTTTATCTTCTAAATTAGTGACCATTAAAAGACATTTTTGTTGGCTTTAAAATACTGAGCAATAAACAGCAAGATTTCCCAGATCTTGCTGTTTACTGCTCAGCTGACTACTAATTATTCATGAGCACATTAATTTTTTATTAATTATTTTGTGTTTGTTTACTTGAATGAAGTAATATTGTGACAATGCCGAAGGGCCTCCCTATACTTCGGCATCATGTGACTGAAGGGTTGACATCGCATCGGCGAAGATCATAATGACAAGTTTTATCAGACTGACACCACTGTGTCTTTACGGACAGACACAGAAACCGTTATGTTCTCGTGCGCACGATTGCGTGTGTGAGCGAACGGATTCGGGATGGAGGGAGAGACAGCGCACTGGAAGTAAGTGACTTACTCAGAGATGAGTTAACGTAACAACTATTTAATGGGTACTTATAGGCCATACAACATTTCGATTTTAAATATGCTAGCTTTTAGATACATTTCTATGATTGATAGATATTAGATATATATATCGGATATTAATGTTTTTGCGATTCCCAAGAGAGAGTTTAAAGAAGTTTCGCATGGTCATAAATACCTTTTTTGATATCTTGATTGAGATTCTCGAACATTCTTTGTGAAAGAGAGGAAGCTCGGGATGTCAGTTTGGGTATTCTGTAGAGCAGGAGTGGCCAACTTTTGTGTACATAAGATCTACTTTTTATCTTAAACATGTGTTGCGATCGACTCGTCGTAGGCGTAGTTACCTAAGTTAGGGATGGGCATTCCGCGGCCCGAGTCGCATAAAATGTGTATAAATACATCAATTTCCTAGCTTAAGAAGTATGCAGCAAAAATTCAAATGTTATTTTCTACAACTTATGTGTGTGAATAGTTTTTCCTGCAATGAATTTAGTAAAAACGAGAAACCGGCTAACAGACTCACCTCGAAACTAATTTAAAACTAGCAGTGACTAATATTTAATCAAATATTTTTGATACATTACGTTTAAATCAGTTCTAGAAGCTAAATTAAGTATACCTATTCTATTTTATAATTATATATGAATAAATAATTGTGATTTACTGGCATTTTCCACCCTCTTTTATCTTGTATGTGGTCGGCGTTAGTTCAAAAGTTTTGAAATGCGGCCCTTACACAGAAAAACGTTGCCCATCCCTGGTCTAAGTGGTGAGGGGGAGGGAGGTGTGAAATACATACTAAGTTTAGATAGAAAAGAAAAGCCACAATTTAATTTAAAACACGAAGAAAAGGTAAGTACCTTTAAATTTTAAATTAACATTTTAAACAAGAAAAATTGAAACTCAACGTTGTCACTTTTGGGGACCACCACTTCACCCTTCTTCTCTCTACCGTGTCCCGACCTACTCTCTCTGTTTCTTCTTTTTTTCGATTTTACGACCCTTTGTCTACATTTCTTATTTCTCTTTTACAACTGTACGCAAATGGATTGCACATGGACCGACATAACTGCATCTGAGGGAGAATGAGGAGGTCCGATATCACTACAGTTACGTTTGTGCGTTTCGTTCACGCGTTGCGTTCGGTTACAACTTACAAGTGTAACACATTAAGTCAAGACATCGCAAGCGATCGACCAAAATTGGTTTTGCGATCGACTTGTTGGCCACCCCTGCTGTAGAGGAAATATCCGTAAGCCTGATGGAATGTACAGTATCCACAAAGGTGTTAGACGATGGTACGATGGTTTCCAATGATATTTTAGTAGGATATAAAAACGTAGAATAAAATGATATATTCACAAATATCCAAATATTGAAGCACTTAGGACAAGGTACGGGTGACAACTTGACTCTTTCGAAAGATGGGCGACAACTGCGTCACTTTGTTGTTCTGTTCTAATGTTGAACTGTTGAAATTGAGATATTAGGTCAAGATGTGATGAGAAAGCATCACCATCAGGCCTGAGAACTCAACAGATGTTTAGCTCCCAGGTGAAAAAGTTGACAGTTATTTATCAAGTTTATAGTTACAATGTGACATTATGAACAAATGATGTAAACACACGGAAAGTCTGGATTCGGATCCTCACAATATGATTCACTATAGTAAGTCTAGGCTTAAAAACAGATTTTTTGATGATATATCTCATTGTGTGGTTATTCTGATACTTGATTTTGGAATGCACAATAAATTACCAGGAAAAATCCTTTTTGTTAGATAACTGAACATATCTATTTGTATTAGTTGTGAAAATTTCTATTGGTTGGTGTTAGAGTAGACAATAAGTAGAGGCATGCTTGCATACTGCTTTTTATTTTATTTAAAAAGTAATGTTCTCATTTGAGTTTTAGTTTTTTAAAATCATTATTCACTATATAGACATTAAAAATTTTATCCTATTTCTCTACTTAAGTGATTTTCAAATTAATGTCTTCTGAAATTATCCAGTCACAATTGAGTTGGAGTCACTAAGTTTTTCCACTGATGTGAACAAAATTCTGATGTATTTAATTATTTCATTTATTAAAAGCAAAAATAAATAAATGTGTTTAAATAGGATCTGAGTAAAGCTACCATAATAAAAAATAATGTTTTGTTTTTAATGCTTGCTTTAGAAAAACAAAACTTACTGTTATAATGATGAATGATTGAAGAAATTAAAACTTGTATAAAGTAGTATAACTTATTTTATTTAACTAATATTTATTATTTTATGAATCTAACTAATAAATTATTTATCTGTTATAAGTTTAATTATGATGATTATTATTTACTTTTTTAAATTATTTTGTATGTTTGAGTTTTTTTAATATCTTTACCACAGATGTACAGTACAGTACCAGAGGGCTACTCTAGTAGTAACTTAGATATTGTTTCCATTATTAATTTTGTATTTGTTTACAATTTTTTTATATATGACCATAGTTGGGTTATAAAACAGCAAATCTTTAATTTTATGACCTATTGGAAGCGGGGATGTCTGATATTTATAGTACTATATACAATATATATAATTTTTTACATACAGTTAGCACCCTTTCAAAAAACAATACAGGCAGATGTATGTATTTTTTGGAAACAATACAGCTAACATTTAAATATCAAACAAGAGTTTCATGTTATAAAGGAGTTCTGTTCTCAGAGAGCTAATTTATTGTAATTTTCCATTGCATGATTATGTAACAAGTAAAAATGAATTAACTACAAGAATGAGTAAATAAACAGATTTTAATTATTTTAATTACTGAAAATAATGAAATGTTGACTTAGGAACTATAGACTTTTGTTCATTAAATTTGAAAGTCCATCAAATTGAAATGTGTTAAATTGAAGATTTAGTGTAATATTAATATTACTACTATTAATATCTACTACTGTAGCTTTTCATTCAGTTTTTACAGAAATGAAATTCAAAATTAGCTTTTTAATATTGTTTATTTTGTAATTAAATGATTTATAAAATCATACAGGTTCTTGTACTGGGGTTTAACATAAACTGGGAATTGGAAAATTTTTTTATATTGAGTGGTTATTCTAAAGCAGATAAAATCTGTTTTCATTATAATTAGCATAGTAACTATTTGTATTTCAATCAGACGTTTTGCCAAATTTCTATTTTGAAGAATTAACTTCTCACATACTTCTGGAAATAATGAAGACTCTTGAAACAATGGAAAATGATAGACAAAAATGTCTATCATTTTCCATACAAAATTATGGCTAACAAACTTAATTAAAGATGCATTACAAAATTCAAAATAATTATTAAATTAAATAAATATCTATCAACTGTAATTATAATTGTGGATAAAATATATAATTTAAAAAATTCCATCCAAGTATTTATAATCAATTAACATATTACTAATTGTAAGACATCTAGGCACTAAAAATCATTTTATTTATATGATTTTTAATGCTAAGTTGTCCTAGCCTTACATATTGTTCAAATGTGAATTTTATTTTTTTTAAATTATTAACTCACAACTTTAATCAATAAATGAAAATATGCTATATTTTAATATTTGTTAAAATTATCATTAGATTACGCTAACACTCATGCAAGTCAATTTCATTCAACAAATACACACAATAATAGCGAGGTTGAGGCCAAAGTTTTCATCCCTAAAATATGAATGCCGAGTGCCACTTACAGCACTTGACATTTTAGAAATGAAAACTTTGGCTGCAACCTCGCTAATATATTTAATATTCATGTGATAAATTTTTTTTAATACTTTGAAGAACAAGATAAATATAAAATGTTAAATAACATTATAAATTGGCTTTGTAAATTATTTAATAAGATATTTAATACATTTCCAATTAAGAATATTTAACTAAGATTCAAATAATGACAGGAAAACTTTGTTTCTTTCAGAATGGCCGAAAAACAGTACCAATAATCAACATTATAATTGAAACTGTTTTATGTTAAGTTAGATTACAAAAATTCATAGTTTTATTTAGAAATTTTTATATATTAGATTTAAAGTTAAGATATATTAGTAGCATAGGAGATGAGACATCTGTATATCTTCCCTAAATGATATCAAATTAAAATTTGACAAAAAGTTAATTTTTTCTAATTTTTTTGAATTTAATTTTAATGATTGTTTCAGTTATTTTATTTTATTAAAATTATTTTAAATNGCATTTGAATTGGAAGTTGAAAACTTCTTACATTATTATGGCGAAATTTTTGCTTAAAACTTAATAAAAAATTTGAATTTTTAAAAATATTAACACTTTATGGAATAATGCATTTGAATTGGAAGTTGAAAACTTCTTACATTATTATGGCGAAATTTTTGCTTAAAACTTAATAAAAAATTTGAATTTTTAAAAATATTAACACTTTATGGAATAATGCATTTGAATTGGAAGTTGAAAACTTCTTACATTATTATGGCGAAATTTTTGCTTAAAACTTAATAAAAAATTTGAATTTTTAAAAATATTAACACTTTATGGAATAATGCATTTGAATTGGAAGTTGAAAACTTCTTACATTATTATGGCGAAATTTTTGCTTAAAACTTAATAAAAAATTTGAATTTTTAAAAATATTAACACTTTATGGAATAATGCATTTGAATTGGAAGTTGAAAACTTCTTACATTATTATGGCGAAATTTTTGCTTAAAACTTAATAAAAAATTTGAATTTTTAAAAATATTAACACTTTATGGAATAATGCATTTGAATTGGAAGTTGAAAACTTCTTACATTATTATGGCGAAATTTTTGCTTAAAACTTAATAAAAAATTTGAATTTTTAAAAATATTAACACTTTATGGAATTATCCTTATTTTAAAGGGGTTAGTTACATCATGATATTTCCTTCAGATAATTAAATAATTAAAACAAGTAAATTATTTTACTTCACACTTTGTAACTATTAATGAATGTAATTAACAAAAAATATAATTAATAATTGACTAAATGGAAATAATATTTAATTAAATATACAATTCTCTTGAAGAAAAACAGTCACTCAAAAACTAGACTGTATTTTTGTCTTAGTTTCTTACATTTAGAACATTACAAAACAGATAAAGCTGATATAGATAGGTTTACCATCCTGACATACACATTTATTCAATCACAAACTTTCATTATTTACGAAATAAGACTATTTAATTTCAATTGTGTGATATTTTTCATTTTAAATGGATTTCAAAAAACATATAAGCTGTCATTGAAGGGACTGATGTCTTCATACCAGATGTTGTAACTCAAATTGGCTGCACATTTTCTACCTGTATTATAATAAAGCAAAATTATTATAGTTTTATATGCTTGTCATATGCTGTCTTTCAGTATAAATTTGCATACACTTGGATTTTCTGCTTGAAGGTGAAAAATTGACATTTATTGTGATATTCATATGTAAAAATTGTGATCAACATTCAGCCATTATAATTTTTAGGCATAAAATTTAGTAATTTGCAACTGATTATATTATAGAATATTTTGTTTTGTTAACTGTATTGATTCTTATTTTATTGCAATGTAATTATGATGATGATCTTACCGAACTAAAAATTCTTTATTGTATACTAAAAATTTAACATTAATAATTAATTCCATAATAAATTGAGAGAGGTGTTTTTTATCCTCATTAATTTTTAGTGAATAGTGAATGTTTTTATCTTTAAAGCTATTTTCTGTTTACTGCAAATATATTAAAATTATTTACTTGAGAAAATATAGAAAAAGTTCATTTTTAATTGAAAATATTTTGAACATAAATATAAAATTTCTTATTTCTAGGCAGTGTTATATCTGATACATACATTGGATCCAATAGTGCAGCAAGATTATGTTGTTGTTTACTTCCATTCACATACTGGGAGAGAACACCATCCTTCACTTAGTTTTATTAGAGAAGTTTATGGTTGTCTTGACTACAAATATAAAAAAAACCTTAGAGCTCTGTACATAGTTCATCCAACATTTTGGAGTAGGGTAAATATTACTGTTTTTAAATATTATTTAAATGTTAAGATAATTCAAAAATTTATTTAAATGAAATTCTAATTCTGTATGAGCATTGATGACAATGATTTTCTATAATGCTCAGAGTTTATTATTTTTTTACAGAAATTCTTAATACATATTATTGAATAATTGTATTTTGCTTTAGAAATGATCAAATTTTTTAATATGAAGGAAAAGCTAAAATGAATCTGAATTGATAAAAATTAAAACATTTTTAATATAACTTTTATCTTTTAATATAGTTTTTTTTAATTATAAAGGCATATTGTTATTATTTAATAAACCATAGATAGACAACTTTCCAAAACCATTCACCAAATATTTCTGAAGTATTCGTCTTCATTTGCATTTCAAGAGAGAAATATTTTATCCAAATTTTCTTTTGTATGAATAAATTTGGTTGCTTAATGAATTTAAACAAATACTGACACATTAGAAGTAAATAATAAATATAGAAGTTTTATTTTTTTAAGTAAAAATAAACTTTACTATATGCATACATAGTGAAGAATAAAAGTAGAAGGCTACTCTACAATACATATTTATAACACTCATTATGAATATATTGTAATATAGAATCTTCTTTATGTAAAAACATTAAATTTTAGCCTGTTTCATCAACCTTCTTTAAAATTTAATAATGTCTTAAACTTGCCTAACAGCTGAAAGTATTTTATCAAAGTTTGTTAGACTTTAAGGTTTTGTCAGCATTTCATTATTTTAAAAGTCTAATTTTAAGCATTAAAGTTTCAGCTCATTGAATTAAAATCAAGATAGCAGATTATGGTAAGTTTAATATAAAACTGTTGTATATTGAGTGTGTTGAAAATATTTACTGTTTACACAGAATTTTGAACTTGAATGGTGATTGCTTCACTGTTGTTTTAATAACATAAGAGAGCAAGTTAAAATCAAGTTAAATTTTTCCATATTATTTAATATAATTGTAATATGACTAATTTACATATTTTTACTTATACTCTAGTTTTTAATAAAATTGATTAAAACACATTTCTCTATATTTTTTATAATTTGAAGCACTTACACAATTTGATTTTGGTTCCGCTGTATTGTGTTTGTTCAACGAATCAACCAAATATGTTTTAATGTTTGACATCAAGGAGCTACAACAAAATTTTTAATAGGTCATTTGCATCAGATACAACAATAGTGAACTGTTTACAAAATAACTTGTTAAATTGAGTTAACGAATGTTTTTTGATATGGAATTTTCTAAAGAGAAAATTGCATATAATAAAGATTGATGAAATTGGCATTGTTAGTACATTGCAGTTCTGTAAGTCATTCAGACACTGGTAAATTTAGGAGTAAACTGCAGGGATGTTATATATATAAATTGGTGTAATGAAGAGTTATATAATGAATTATATATATATATAATAAATTATATATATATAATAAATTGGTGTAATATAAAAGATATATATTTCTTTAATTAATATTCACTTAAAGTATATAAAGTTATAATTTAAAAATGTAATTAAATTGAAATGTAATGATGATAAAAATAATAAAACTTTTGTTTGAAATTTAAAAAAATTGCAAGATGATATGATTGTGCCTGTCACTCTCCTCTGTGTTTGCTACTTCTCATCGTTTATGATCAGTAGCAAATACAGTGCTATATAACTTAAATTTTACAAAACAAGAGAACAAATTTTTAAAATAGAAATTAAAAATTAAGAAAGGAATCATGAAGGAAAAGAAAAAAGCGAACAACAAAAAGGTATGTAAGCAGTATAAAAAGAGATAAGTGTAATATTAGACTGAAAAAATAAATCTTTATTAAACTTGGATATGGTTAAGATAAACTTGATAGAAACAAAATGAAGTAATAAATAAAAAATGCTGAAATGCTTTCTGGCAGTTTAGAAACTACTTTATAAAACAATATTTATTGGAAGAAGAACGGCAGTTTGAAATGGGTGAATATTCTGATTGTATGGATGATGATATAATAAAAAATTACACTATGTTTAAAAATATTGAAAACTATTAAGACAATATCAAAAATGAGAAATATGTTTATGGAAAGTAATTATGAACAAAATTATGATTATTTGGATATGAGAAAAAGGTTGGATGAGTGAGTTAAATTATAAAATTTTATTATAATAGTTTATAATGGGATTATAGAATTATAAGTTAATTAAATATTGCATTAACTTCAGTATAAAATTAAAGAAATAGTGAATAAATTATTTATTATTAATTATGATAATTACATTTAAATAAATGTTGTTTAAATTAAAATTCATATTCAATTATAATATTTAAATATTACATTATGTTACATTTAATCTTTTAATTTAAATGGTATATATAACTCATACAAATTATCTATATCGATTGTTATGTAATGAGTGAAGATGGGCAATTATTGTTAAGAACAAAACAACATTTTATTTAAGAAATATTAATTTAAGAACAATGGATTTTTTAAGGAAAGTCCTAATTAGTGAATTTCAGGGGATAAATTATTAATAGTTTGTTAATTAGACATTTTAAGATTAAGATTAATTAATATAAGAAATTATATAAAGGAAAGCATATTTTCACTCTTACAAATAGTCAATGCAATATTCCATAGCTGCAATAAAGTCTTTATAATTATGGGTTATCAGAGCATGTACAAGATGTGACATTAATTTTTTTCTGATAAGCAGATTTCATTATACACACATTTCCAGTAGTCTTCCTGTTTTGGTTCTATTGCTGAGAAGTTTGAATATGGTATTTGTTTATGGATAGAGAGATGTATCATTTGTAAGATACGTGCTAAAATCAAGTTAGACACTAATAATTCCAATTTTGTGTGTTATATATTCTGTAGTAGCACTGGTTGTGAAATGAAAATGTCTTCATCTTTTATTTTTGCCATTAGATAAAACTAATGCTGAACTAATTTACTCCTCAGTTACTGGAAGGTATCATAAGGCTTTCTGCTTTAGGCAGTTGCTCTTTGGATACCTCCTAGCTACCACTTGCTCTCTGCCTATGCATTGTATGGTGAAAATTAGATGTTTTCTATCAACCCTTAAATTTTTGTCCATGAGTTTTGAAACACCCTGTATATACATGTAATAATACCCATTATATATATATATATATAAGAATTTATGTAAAAATGAAGCTTACTCCAACATGCAGAAAATACAATAGCCTTATACTGACTGACTGGACATACTGGACTTCAGGAAATGAAACCACAGACAAACTTGCAAAACAAGACAACAGAAACCAAGCACGAACTTTCAGACCATACTATAAAGACTTATACAGCTGTATTAACAGTACAATACAACAAATGGCAAAATGGCAAGAGGACTGGAACAAACAACTCAACAATAAACTATACACTAACCAGAGTTAATAAAATAGACAACCAGCCACCAGGAAAACCGGAAAGAAGAAATAGTACTTGCCTGTCTGAGAACTGGATATACAAGATTAACACACAACTACCTATTAACAAAGGATACCCAACTGATGTGCTCAACATGCCAAACCCTACTTACTATCTGACATGTATTAATAAAGTGCCCTCAGTATAAAACAGCCAGAGAATGATACCTTCAACAACATATATCTTCAGATGACTAAGCTTTATGGAATATACTAGATTACAACAGACAAATTCAACCTATAATGGCATATCTGAAGGCAATAAACTTATATACAGAATTCTAGAACATACATATTAAGACCTAAAAGACCTGGCATTCTTTGCCTGCCTAGGTCCTTGTGCCACAAACTTCAACTCCAATCAACCAAAAATGAAGCTTCTTGATATCACTTCAAACTTGTTAAATCATTTGCAAGGTTTTATCAGGATAGTTTTGGAAAACAGTGAACCATAAGCATTAAAATTTTGACAATGATCAAATTCAGGTTTTAATTGAAAGATTGGAGTAGCATTGAATAGTTTAAAAATGTAAGGTATGGAATATGAAAACAAGTGTGATCTTGTATAAACATCACTAAGATTAATGAATTAATAATAAACCAAATGATTACTGTAATTAATGTGGCTAATTAAGTGCTATTATTAATGATTAACTATTAAGTAATTCGGTACTAGAGGTAAGTGTTACATAGCACCTAATGCTTATTATTAATTCATTGGGCTTAGTGATGTTTATATATTAGATCACACTTGTTTAATCACAAGATCACATGTATTAAATTTAATAATGTTTACTAATTAATTTACAATATTCTAAATTAGTGGGATCAATTATTTTCTTCCAGAATATATTAAATTAATTAGTAAATATTTTGATTATTAAATTTAATACGAGATAGCACCTAGTGCTTACCTCTAGTACCTAATTTCTTAATAATTAATCATTAATTAATTAATAATAGCAATTAATTACAGTGATCACTTCGTTCAAGTGTGATCTTTAGGATACCAGTTGTAATTCATATATCTTAAGTTTATTGGTGGTATGATAACATTCACTTTGCTTTTGAGTTTATGAAGAGTGAAAAATTCTTAGAAAATAGACTATTCATTTTTCAACAATTATCAACTATGCACAGCTAAAATACTTTTTGGTATAATGTGGAGAACATCTTCAGCAATGACAAGTCACATTATACATTAAAAAAATATGTCATTAATCCATTCAAGCTTATAACAGCTCTCATTCCTCCTTAAAACCAAACACATTAAAAAAAAATTTATCTTGGATCCAAAGCATTTGAAAATAACTTTTTTACACTATAATTTATTTAAAACTATAATGTAACTCTTGAGCTTCAAAATTTTAAATGTAGAAGTGTTAGGCTTTGTCAAAAGTAAGATCACAAATTNTCTACCGGATAACCTATCCTGCCGTAATTTCCAGTTAATACTAGACAGATATAAATGAAACTTACGGGTTATGATACAGAAAGGCTGTGCTTCACTAAACAGTCTTTAAATCCAGTGAAGATCATAAGGGGGCCCCAGTGGGGGACGGCAAAGGCCAAAATGATCGGACGGAAATAACACCAAAAATTGAAGCCAAGTTTTAAAATTAATGGTACTCACAGGTAGCTAGTGTTTTCCTGAATCGAACGATATCAAATAAACCAAGATTAATCGAACGGTGACCGAAAAACCACAGTCGAATTCGGACGATAATTTTAGACGTTCACTCGGTGATTGCCCACAGTTGAGTCCATATGACAAAAACAAAGTAAAATGATTTGAAATCTTCGTTAGATAAAAATTCATGCTTTCATCTCTTTTTTGGTTAACTTGTATGTTTTAACCTCGGGCACTTTTAGTTAAGACAAAGTAAAGAATTAAACATTTGCTGTTTAAAATTGAAGTTATTTGAAACTATTTGTTACTTAAATTTCGTAAATGAAAGATAGAGGATACAATTTAAATCATAATTTTTATTTATGAATTTATTCATAAAAATTAAATCTCAAAGCAAATGATATTAAAATGGAAATAAATGTACCTATTCATTTTACATACAAATAACAAAATGATACCTGTAATATCCAGCAAATAATAAACACAAATAAATAATAAAAAAACAAACATTTTTGACAATTTTTGTTTTTTGTTGTTATTTAATAAAGTATATTATTTGCTGGATATTACTGGTATCATGTTGTTATTTGTATTTAAATCCAGTTTCAAGTATTGCATAGTTATTGATATTCATTTTAATTTCAAAACAACTTATTACTATTTTCATTTTCTACTGATGCAAAAATGGTAATGTAGGGTAATTAAGTACATACAGTATATAGAATTGATTAAATGTTAACATTAATTATTTTTACATTCTATGATAGTTTAACAGTTTTTATTTTAAATTGTGATTTTGATTACATCAAAAATTTTCAAACAATTGAATGCCAAACTTTTTTACTCATAATAAAATTTATTTTTATTCTGTAGATATTAACATGGTGGTTTACTACATTTACTGCTTCCAGTATCAAAAATAAAGTCCAGTCCTTAGGTGGTGTAGAATATTTGTATTATCTAATTCCACCTAATCAGCTTGAGATACCAAGTTTTATTATGGATTATGATTTTAGAGTAAGTCATTTCTTCTTGAATAAGTTACAAATATTTTTTATATTAAATAATTTAATATTTAAAAGTACAAGCACAATTATGCTTTAAGTCAAATATTAACCAAACTGCTGGATTTTATGATTATTATTATTATTATTTGCTTCTATAGCATAAGTAATCTATTAGTTGTTTTTATATGTTGATATATACAGCATATGCAAGAAAATTTTCTCATGATATGTTTGCTACTTATAATAACTAAGAATGTATTTTCATATTTTCTACTCAAAAATACAGGTGCCAAGTAGTAAGGCACACTACTCAAAATTAAATACACAAATTAAAATTGAAAATTGCAGAATCACTAAATTTTTTGTTTTCTAAAACTACAATTTTTACTTCATTCTTGGTATTTTTGTATTTATTATATTGTCAGAGAGAGGAACTTTATAATAATAAACAGGTTAGTAAAACAATAAATCACTCATTTCATGTAACAAATCAACATCAAAATCAATTAACAAATGCTACCTAACAATATTTATTTAAAAACAAAACATTTTCTGTATATTCATGAACAGTATGTACTTATTCTGGCAATAAAGTCATTATTTAACCTAAATATGTCTATAATTGCATCTTTGTTTGCTGAAGAATGGAAAAGATGGCTTCAATATCTCACACTAACATCAACAGCATAGAAATTTGTTCTGCAGAAGAATCACTGTATGACAATATTGCAAAATTATGTATAAAGGGTGCTTTTAAAGATCTAATTGCAGCCAAGTGTTGTTCATCAATTTCAGAAGTTGCAAAGGTGATAAGAGAAAACACTAAGTGCTCCAATATTTTCAAATGTGATACAATACACATGATTCTCCTCTAAATTAGTTGGAGAGAGAAGCGTTTTTTTAATGTTAATAAAGTTTGTTTTTCCCATGACATATACAAGTCATTGTTGTCTTATTGTAAAAATTCTGCATTTTTTTTAATGCACACACTGCAGAAATGTTTGTTGTTTCACATGCTTCTATGATAATTATCATTCACAAAATTATGTTTCCAAAGAGCAAACAGATTGAATAATGTTAATAAAAAAGACATTTTTATTACCAAAATTGGTCTTGGATAAAGATAAGTTTATATCTTATCTTCCCAAATAAATTGTAAATAAATATTATGTACAAATCCCATATATACATGAATATTCAAAAATAATTTTTAAATAAATATAATAAATTACAAATACAAGGAACGAATGAAAATTATCTCTTTTATGACGATGTAACAATATTTTGTCTGTTTAGTTTCAGCTGAAACACACGAAATGACAATATTTTGCCATTTTGAAAAATGTTTAATTTTAAATTTTAATAAAAAATTCTCTACATTTTAATTTTATTGCTAGTCACTGCCTGTAAAGTTATATATATCTAATTTTTTGTGTTAATTTTATTTTTTTTTTCAAACAAAGGAAACACATGCATTAGTCAATTTTTTTTTTCTGTATTCATTTTATTGTTTTACAATTTTGGTATTTACTGCTTATTGCCTATAAGCTAAATATATATATATACACTGTATATTATTTTTTTTATTTTTTGTTTTAGTAGTTTTATTTGATTTACTTATTTTCTTTTTGTAGTGTGTTTTATTGTTTTATAGTTTTGGTATTTTTCGCTTGCTTTCTAAAGTTGATTACTGTCTAAAATGAAATGTCCTACTAACCTAAGAGAGTTTATTGAAGAAAGACAGAAAACTAGTATATGTGGACTGTTTAAATAAAGTGATATTGTTCACAAAAAAAATATAGATAAATATGCATAAATCTTATATCATGTTCAAAACAATATTCTCTTTTGTGCTGGCTTGATGCCAAAAACAAATAACAAAATTGAAGAAGTTTAGTTTTTATCAAAGTAAAGTCATTTATAACATCAAAAATTTAGATCATAATTTAACATTTTTTAAAGTCATTTTTACTCTGAATGATTATACACTATTGTGATGAAAACTACATAAAAAAAATCACATATATTTATTACCTTATCTCTATGATAAAAATTTGATTTTTGGGGAATTTTTTAAAATAAAATAGGTAGAGTGACCTTGAGTGACTGCAGTTTGGATCATTTTGAAGGGTAACAGTTTGGATCATTTTCAAAGGACAACTGACCATATCATAGTAAAAGGATTACAGTTTTAAAAAAAAACCATATTGATGCTAATCTAATGAGATTTGAAACACCAACCTCCTGGTCATGAAATTAACAAGCCACCAGCCATTCTATAAATGATAGAAATGCTAAAGGTTTTAAGTGATTGTGCAATTTTCAACTTTAATTTTCTTATTTAATTTTAAGTAGGGTATCTTACTGCTTGGCATATGTTAGTCATTGAGGGTGCAAAATAACCTCACTGAGTTTGTTCAAAATTGGTGACCCCAATGTCATGCCATTCTTTCATAACTGCATGATGACTCATCCACATTGTATAGTATGTTATGGACAGTACATAAACTTTAATTGCAACATTTATAAAACTATTCATGTTTTTTGAAAAATGAAAAAACATTATTATTAAAATTTTGATTCTCTTTCCAATGACACCTAAATTATCTTTACACAACTACTTTCTGTAGAGTTAAAGCATTATGCTCTATCTGCTAAGTGATCCATAGACATTGTTCATGTCAAAACTTGGTCATCATATTAGAAAATTGAGGATGTGTACAGTACAGGTAGATTGTCATAGTGTATTATCAACCATTGGCATGGAGATTGTGACATTTCCTATGGATGTGATTATATGTGATCAGGTTACTGTGTAATGACTGTTGTATATGATAGCACAATATAATGTTAAACTATTCCTTGGCATTCAATGAAGGTGGTAATGATTATCTTGCTAGCTTGTGGAGCAACTCTTGCCTTCTTTGAAGTAGATGAAGGTAATTTCCATACTGTGCTGGTGTTTGCTTTCAGGATCAAAATAATGTTGCCAAGTTTCTTCACCAGTGATGAAAATTGACTTCAGATTATAGTGATTGCAGAAATGTATTGTCCATATCAGTCATCAGACATTGTAACTTTTGGCAGAATTCCATCTGAATGTGCTTCTGTTCAGGTGTCAAAAGCTGGAGAATCCATAGAGAGCAAATGCATTTCGCATGCAAATGGTTATGCAGAATTGTATGGACACTCTCTTGGAAGACATTCATTATATTGGCAAGTTCATTGATAGTAACTCATAACTCTTCTTGAACAATAAATAACAAAGCAATGTTAATGAGTTCTTCAGTTCTTCACAGATGTCTACGAGGGGGATCCAAAAAAAAAAAAAACTGAACTGAAAGTGCACTGTCATTTGTAGACATAGTAGAGAGTTTTCCATTACATGGGGTTAGTAGAGACCTTCATGAAACAGCTGTGCAAACAGTGTTAGTTTGTAGGTTTAAGCTTGAGCATAGTGTTGTGTTTCTCTTACTGTTATTTTGTTCCGCCTGCGAAGTTCTGGGCATCCTTCAACATCTTGAAATGATGAAAACATTGAAAACGTTGAAAAAATCCACCAAGAAAGTATTAAGACATCTGCGAGAGGATATGTGAAGGAAACGCCTGGAACTTTGGCGAGCAGGTGACTGGTTCCTTCATTACAACAATGCCCCCGTGTACACGGCCTTACGAGCGACCCACTATTTGGCCTCTTGGGGATGGCCTGTCATTCCCCACCCTCTGTATTCACCAGACCTAGCCCTGTGCGACTTTTTTCTGTTTCTGAGAATGAAGAAAAATCTAAAAGGGAAGTGTTTTGATGATATGGAGGTGGTAAAAACAGCTTCCCTAAAGGCACTGGACAATATCAAGGTTGAAGAGTTCCAGAGATGCTTCAAACAGTGGGGAAAAAGACTTCACAAGTGCATTGCATCTAATGGAGAGTGACTAAAGAAATTTTGTAAAAAAGTTAATAAAGTTTTTATACAAAAATCCGTTTTTTTGGGTCCCCCTACGTATTGGTGTATTTTATTTAAGATTTATTTAGAGAATGCCTTTCGATAATGTCATAAACCATAAAATATGCTGCAAGTCATAGAATAGGCTCACTATACTCTGTCTCACCATTCATAAGTTTTCATAGGTGTTTTGAAGTAGAAGCAAAATTTCAGTGCTTTTGCTTACATCACAGTCAAACTCCACTTCTTTGTAGAAAGACAGTATTTTCTGTGCACAGTTTATCTGCTGAATGAAGTGCTGTATTTTGTGCAAATTTTTGGTTAGATGAATCAATAACCATTTTTTACACTGATAGAGATCTAAACTTTGATTCTTCTATTGAAAATATAGCACCATCTCAGTTTTGACTTTTCTTTGTAATCATATTACAATGCTGAAAATTACATACAGTAGTATTGTACAACATACATACCAAAAGAATTAGTTTCAATAAATTACAAAGCAATTGGATTTTCTTTTCAAAATTTTTGTTTGGCCAATACATTGTGAGAAACATTGTGTACATTTTTCATGAACATGGATATATACTAATATATTGTAGATAATCTAACTTAGTTGTTGATTAGTTTGTAGTATACAAATAATAATATATCCATATATTATCTTTTCCCACTTTGAATGTTAAAAGTAATATGGCTATTCATCTAATGCAGTGTTTCTCAACCTCTAACGAATCGTCACCCCCTTCAACATAGTATCGCCCCCTTCAATGAAACCGTTACGTAGTATCGTCCCCTTCACTTCAAAATTCTGATGTTGAGGGCCAAGGCTAACGCCAAATTCGTACTGCATTGAACAGACTAGTGACTAGTATAATGTTGTTTGTTTAATTATTGTACGATATAACGAATAAAATATCAAAATCAAATTATTCTTAATATAATGTTTTACTATATCACCCAGAAAATTGTTTTTTGCCCCCAAAATATAAATTGTTACAAATCGCACCCTCAACATGGAAAAATGCCCACATGGGGGCGATATCACCCCTGTTGAGAAATACTGATCTAATGGTATTGTGGATTTCAGTCTTTCTCAAAATTATTATTTTAGAAAATTTCTTAATAGCAATTGATTTTAAATTATTTAATTATTGAAGATATTAAGAGATAGTTGTTTACTTACATTTTATTATATTTGTTAAATATTTATTTTATGGTGTTATAAAAACCTGGTAACTTTCTGAAAATTGGTAGTTTTGATATTTGTTTGGCTTTAAACTCTCTGGAAGATAAATTCATAAAAACATTTTATTTTTAAAATTAATCAATTATTTTTAGAAATATTTTATGGTTTATGTAACTAGTTATAAACAATTTGCTTCTTTACATTATATATTTATTTATTGCATACACAATTATTCATACACATACAATATAAAGAAATATAAATGCAAACAAAAAATATAGTTTTAATATATCTAAAATATATATCAAACATTAAATAACAGGTTGTGAGACAAGTTGTGACATTGTTCATTGATTCTAAACTAGTCATTGTCATAATCAAAATATGAAATCTTAGTATTAAATTATATTGCTTTGAAAGAAATTAGAGACTGATTGTAAGATTTTGCAATTTAGATGATGATGATATACAAATATTTTCACTAAAACTTATATATTATTTGATTTCAAATCATTATTCTTTATAATTAACTAGCCGTGTTACCTGCCGTTGACAGGAGATACTTATTTCATGGCTGGTTAAAATGGCCGCTATGTTTGTTCATTGGGATTCAGTCAGCATAAATAACAATGCTGACTGAATCCCAATGAGCATTTTGATCTTCCTTACATATTACTACCTTAAAAAGCATATTTTTGTTGCTCTTAGCTGCTTATAAAAGCTACTTTTATTATTTCGTCTTAAAAATTTTAATAAATTTATTTTGTTTCACCATAATTTCACAATTTCTAAGAAAACTGGACAAATTAATAATTAATCCAGACCATGAATTTAAAAACTGGTTTGTCCAGGTGAAAACCGGCCCAGTGGCAACACTATTCATGGGTCACCATCTCGTGAAGAAAGACAAATAGGCATATATAAATCCCTTACAGTTTAATTTAATTAATGTAGATTTCGAGATAATGTGTATCTATAAACCTTTCCTGAACCAACAGCAGTGGCGGCCTTAGGGGGTGGCGAGCAGGGCAATCGCCCGGGGCCTTGCTCTTGGAGGGGCCTCGCGCAACAACCAAGTAGAAAAAAGTTGATATTTAAAACTTTTTATAAGTGCCTACTATTTCAATTCACATACTTTGCACAAAGGACAAGGGCCTCGCAAAGTTCTGCCGCCCAGGGCCTCGCAAAGATCTGCCGCCCAGGGCCTCACAATGGATAAGGCCGCCGCTGACCAACAGATTCAAAATATGAAGTTTGGTTAAAATACATTCATTTGTTTTCCTGTGATGTGGCAACAAACATTTTGACCACTACCATTTTATTTATATAGAAGATTGCCTGTTATAGTTAACAAAACTGCAAGATTAACATATTTAAATAAGAAATCAATTAGAAAAAAAAATTTACATGATTTTCTGAAACTGTCATATAAACAATGTGAGCGAAAATATTTTGGATTTCAATTCTTTATTTGCAGATATTGTGTGGATCACAATATCTGCAAACTAAGGATCACATATTGTTTGCCTTTTTCTGAGCTTCATTGTAATGCCTAGAGAATGTCATTTCAAACAGGCAAAGTTGTTTATACATGGTATCTGAAAAGTTAGTGTACAGTAGAAAAGGTCTAAGTAAAGTTTTAATAAAAGTTAAGTTTTACATATGATATGACAGTTTCTCCTATAAAAGAATGCTGAAAATGCCCAGAGGCCCCAAAATATAAGGAGTGATGTCCAGAGACATAGCATGCTAGATTCCATGGCAGATTGTGATCAGCAAAGAAGTCTTAGAAAAACTATAGTCCAAAAACCAGAACTTTCACAAGCAAGCAGTAATGCCATCTACTTTCAAAATGGAAATGTGGGACATATAACTTACAGGTCTCATATACAATTCCCTACGTATAACTTTAATGCCATTACAAATTTCTCACTGCACAGTAACTTTTGGATACTCTGTATATTGCCAGTTCTCAAGATAACGGCATAACTCAAAGTACATTTTTTCAGAAATTTAATTTAAAAAGTTTTTGCCAACAATTCTTAATTACTTCATTATTGTGGAATAAAAATGATCTGTTTTCTTTTACCTTCTTAGTGAATATTGTTGGAGTTCCTTCAGATTGTAATAAAATCTTGTTTATTTCTATTGATTACTATTATAAAATGGTCAAAAAATCTCTATTTTTACTTGCAGCATTGTTCTTGGTAAATAATAGAAAATATCAGATAGAATGAGAGTATGACAACTATCAGTCTAATAGAATATTCCATACTTACCATAATTTATATTATCCATCTTATGCAAGTAAGAAAACAAATTGATAAAAATACATATTTTAATTCATGAAATAACAACTATTCTGATTTGGTTAGCAGTTAAGTGAAATTATTATAAAGAGAAAAAGTAAGTCATTGTTAAGCTTTCAAGAAGAAGCAGAATAATAATTAGGAATATTTTTCTTTCAATTGAGCAAATTCTTTTGCTTATTGTCAGATATTCTAGATTTAACAGAAAATGCTTTCTTTAACTCACAAGAAGAAAGGACATTGAACATGTTTTGCTATTCTGTATCACTATCTTGAATATTTACTCTCTGTTGCAGTTTCATAAAATATTGACTGAGAGGAACACTTTTGAATTTTGATTACTTTTATATTGGCCACTTAGACCACATAATTATTAGTGTCTTTTCTTAAATGAAATCTCAATTGCCTATTCAAATTTTTAAATTGAAAGTGTCTTCAAATGTTATTTTAGTGACACTGTATGGATGCAACTTTAATTGAAACATTTTCCTATACAACAATAATAGATAACTAATATAGTATATTGTCTGTAATACTGACATTAATCAAATTGAACCTTATTTTAGTAAAAAGATTTATGGAAACACTAGTTTAATGTAAAATGTGACATTATTACTAAAAATTGTTGAATATTCCCATATCATAGTTTCAATAACTGATGTATCATTTACATAAAACCACTGGAGACATTTGCCCAATAAGAACATTGACACTTGTTCTGTACTATTCATACTCACTGGTATACATACTGGTGAGTATGAATAGTACAGAAGTGATATACTTCCACATAAAAAAATTTTTGGGTTTAGAATTAATTTTTGCAGGTATCTCAAATTATTATTATTATTATTTTTTTTTTTTTTGAAATGTGCCATTCTTCTTGCAAACTTATATATATATATATAAGTGGAGTTTTATAATAATGTGAAGTGTCAAAAATCCAGACTAATTGGGACTGGACCCCATCAGGATTTTCAAATACAGGCATACCTCGACTTACGTCGGTTTCGAGTTATGTCGTTCCCGATTATACGTCGCTTGTTAAAAAAGTATATGGAAAAATAAAAATCAAGTTTAAGTCATTTTATTCGACTTTACGTCTGTCCGCCACAAATATTGAAGTCGTAATATCACTAGATAAACGTTTAAAGCACATAAAATCATATTAAAATATATACAAGTATGTACTGTATTTACAGTACACGCATTCGTAAATTTAGATTACTTTTTTTGTACTATATTAAAAACTAAAATTTATTTGTTTGTAAGCTTAAAATAGATTTTTATTAACCATATATTATTTAAAATGCTTTCCTAGTGATAAGTAGATTCGGAGACAGGTAAATTCGACTTACGTCGTTTTCCTGGAACCAATTACTGACGTAAGGCGAGGTATACCTGTATATGTGTAAATTAGCATTTTAGGTATTGTAAACTCCAAATACACTGTAATTCAAGTTTAAATTTCTAAGTTCAATCCAGTATTTTACAATGAATGTACAAGTACTTACAAAAATTAAAAATATAATTTACAGAATCACTACATTTAAACAAAAAAATATGCTAGTCAAAGTTAAAAGCTACAAATTCTGAATGAACATTAGAACATCAACAATGCAGGTCAAAGAACATAGGCCAAAAGAACAATAATAATAGAGTTACCATTGAAGGGGTTAATTAATATCCCTTTTTTGATGATGATGATTCAGATTTTTAACACACTACTGTAATTAGACATGTTGTGAAATAATGTAACTATAAAGTAACAAATTTTATTGATTTGAATTGATGTTTATAAAGTTAAATATTAAATATTTCTGAAATTTAAAAAAAAAAAGTAGAGATATTTCTAAATAATAGATATTTTTTTTATTGTATATAGTAAACTTTGCTCTGTAAGCTCTTTACAGGTGTTGACCTCATAAATCAATTATCTACTTGTATGATGAAAGGATGTATTCAAATCAATAAAAGAACCTGCTTACACCTTACAGGAAATGGATTCTTTGGCTAAATCTTTGATGTTTTGTAGTAGTTCTAGTGGTCCTGATCAAAAGTCTCCATAGGTCCATAGGATCAAAAGACTCTGTAGGCAGAGTCGAAAAATGAATGGATTTTGAGTTATTGAATGCAGAGGTATGCCGTCCATGGAAGCTGTGGAAGCACCACTTTCCTTGTATTTTCTAAAGTATAAATACATATTTTAACGTACTTTGAATTAATTAAAATTAATATTTTATTATAACTGCATTATGTATCTTATTACAAATTTCTATACATGTGAAAAACAATGATAAGATTGCTATTGTATATTCGAATATAAATTCGTATATGCATATTCCCAATGGAAACGTTGTATTTTCGAATACAGGAGAGCTTCCATGACCAAAATATTTGAATGATGTAAAGCAGCCGAGTATATGCATTTGTAAATGCACTTTACAGAGCACTAACCTCACACAGCTTAGCTGGGGGAGGCTACACACCAAAATATTATATAAACACTTCCAATGATTTTACCAGGACTAGTGCAACTTCCCTATCATCAAATGTCACCGCACACCACTGATTGAATGTTTAGATGCAAAAACTGTGTAAGTTGTGCATGTGTTGCATTGCAAAGTCCAAAGTCCTAAATCTTTTTATTTAAAATATGTTTTCTTTCGAACAAAATACATTTAGGGATTTACAACATGTGCAAAGTACCATTTTTGCATCTTGTACTCTTAATAACTCAAAAATTGTCTATTTTTGCCTTTGTGCCTATAGAGACTTTTGATCAGAATCACTAAAAAAACAAAATAGCAAATAATGTATACATTTAAATATAAATATATATGAATAAATATATATTTATATTTATTCATATATAAAGTAAGTGCACGCACACACAGATGCAACAAAACAGCATATGTGCTTCAACTTTATCTTTTATCATCTTGAATAATAGTTACTTTTAATTTTGTTTGAAAAATAGAATAAGTTATATTTGAAATTAAGTAAATCAGTAAATCTATCTTTAATTTGTTTATTTCAATGAAACAATTCAGACAATCTATAGATTCTATTCAATAGATTGTCTGAAGATGTCTGTTATAGAGATGAAATGATATGTTTTTAATTTTTTTTTCTTGTTAATTTCTTGATAAAATATATATTGGTATGGTCACTGTTTTTTTTTTTACAGTTTGTTATTAAAAAAACTATTTCATAATTTTAAGTAATTGCTTGTGTAGTTATCTATGAACCAGAACAAAGTTTTTTAATTACATTTTTGTTGATTTAGTTATGAATTTGTAATGTTTCTGAATTAAAAGTAGTGAAGATCTTATATTTAATTTAAATCTCTAGTTATTTGCAAGATTTTAGTGTAATAAACTTAAAAAATAATTTAATTTAGTTAATAAAAATCAAATATTAAATTTAGGTAATAATCTATATTAAATTTTTTCATTATATTTTATTATTATTATTTAAAATATCTGAAATTAAATTTATTTTCTAAAAGAAATGACTATAATCTGGCTTAAAAAATTTATTAATTGGAAATATTTGAAGATTTTAATTTAATTTTTTAATATATCTATTTATTTATATTAATAATAGTTAAACACAAATAAAATTTGATTTTCTACTTTAGAAATATGAAAAGAAAACATTTTTATTATTAAATTTGTCTGCAAACTTTCTGTTACTTTGAAGTACTTCATTTTCAAAATGTTTTATATGTTATTTCTGAAAATCGAAAGATGTTTAATGTTTTCATTAATATGAAATTTTCAGTTTTATAATTTATGTTGAAACATTTGAAAATGGCCTTGATAGTTACTGGTTAAACTTGCTTATACTTTTCAAGAATATTTAGATATTAAATAGAAATTTTGCAGCAGTTTATTTTAACAATACATTATAAATAAAATTTATTACTATTAAAAATTATATAAAAATGGATGTAATACTAATACATTGTTGAAGATATTGATATTCTTTCATATATACATATAAGATTTAAATTTTTTTATAGGTACATTTTAACAATATTTTATGTTTAAGTAATTTTATCTTGGAGTAATAAATAATGTAATAATAATAAAGTTTATTATTAAAAATTTCTTTTAAAACAGAATTAAATTTATGAAAAATAATACATTAAGATCAAAATATGAAAGATATAAATATCTTACAGATTAAAATTGATTATTTTTTTACTTAACACTATCTACTTAAGATATTAANGTATAATGCTGTTTGTTTAATTATTGTACGATATAACGAATAAAATATCAAATTATTCTTAATATAATGTTTTACTATATCACCCAGAAAATTGTTTTTTGCCCCCAAAATATAAATTGTTACAAATCGCACCCTCAACATGGAAAAATGCCCACATGGGGGCGATATCACCCCTGTTGAGAAATACTGATCTAATGGTATTGTGGATTTCAGTCTTTCTCAAAATTATTATTTTATTTATAACAGCTGGGATATATATATGTATCACTGTGCTTATAATTATTTTATAATGGAGATATTTTATCAGGTAATATTTAATATTTGAAAATATGTCAAATTTTGCACATTTAAATATTTGATTTATAATTTGAAAATTAAGATTAATAAAATATTTGTGATAAATAATAGAACAGTGTCATATATTCTATTGCTTATTGATTTAATCAAGAAAACAACATATGAATCATGGTGATTTCTGTGCAACTTGAAAAACTATTATAACAAAAGTTGCCAAATAATGCAGTGACTTTAATAGATAATCAATACAATCACAATTATTTATCTTAACACCTTGTTTAATTACTCAAATATTCTACTGTTTAAGTTATGACAAAATCATATTCTAAATTTTATTTTGTGATTATGTCCCAGATAATTTTACTTTGGACAGTTTTTTACAAATACTTTAATACTCAGTATAAGATGGAATATTAGCATTTTTAAAATAAAACTTTATACAAAACATAGATTCTATCAAATATAGCTAGAAATTGTCTGTTACATATATAAATAAATATGTACAGTATTGTATATATAATAATAATAATAGATATTATTAATCTGAAAATTATTTGATTTGATATTAGAGACATTTAGTTATTACATATTGTTACATATGGAGTTTTATAGATCTGGATATGATAAATATGTTTGTTAACATTTAATATAAAATATATATCTTAAAGTAAATTTGTTTTAAAATTGTTATCAGAGTTTTAGCAACATATTTGAACAACCATATGTTTCAGTTACACAATAACTAAAAATATAATTTCTTTCAATATTTGGGTTGTCTTAATGTAACATGTTTTTTTATGTGCTTTTTAATGGATTTATAGAAACAGTTTGATAGATACTTTTATTGCAAATGAAATTTTTATCATGTATATTTTTTTTCTTACAAAGCATTCCTTGTTAAATGGCCTATTGTGAAAGTTGTCATGTGATATATCAACAATTAAAGTATTTTAGATATACAGTATTTCTGATTATCAGTAAAAGAACATGTTTGAGATCTGAAAAACATGTATAGTAAGGAATCTTTTTATATCAATCAAAAGAGAAAAGTTTAGAAGTTTGCCTAATTTAATTGATATACTATAAAGTCAATTTTGGCATTGTTTTATATTTTAACAATTGTTAGAAATATTTAAATGCCAGTATTATTGGTAATTTAATATAGAATCAATTTGTTTGAAATTGCTGATTGTTAAAAATTTTGCAGGTTCATTCTTTTAAATAATCTGCCTGTAATTTAAAATGACTTAATGATTAATTTTTTTAACCTTTTTTTTTACAGAATATAAAATAATATTTTGTAAAAAGCATTAATTGTTTTGAATTCACAAGAGAGATTTAAAATAAATATTTTTTTTTATTAAATTAATGTTTTTTTATATTGCTTTACATTTTTAATATTATATTTTTTTATATATTAAAATAAATATTAGTAAATATTTATTTTAAATCTCTCTTGTGAATTCAAAACAATTAATGCTTTTTACAAAATATTATTTTATATTCTGTAAAAAAAAAGGTTAAAAAAATTAATCATTAAGACATTTTAAATTACAGGCAGATTATTTAAAAGAATGAACCTGCAAAATTTTTAACAATCAGCAATTTCAAACAAATTGATTCTATATTAAATTACCAATAATACTGGCATTTAAATATTTCTAACAATTGTTAAAATATAAAACAATGCCAAAATTGACTTTATAGTATATCAATTAAATTAGGCAAACTTCTAAACTTTTCTCTTTTGATTGATATAAAAAGATTCCTTACTATACATGTTTTTCAGATCTCAAACATGTTCTTTTACTGATAATCAGAAATACTGTATATCTAAAATACTTTAATTGTTGATATATCACATGACAACTTTCACAATAGGCCATTTAACAAGGAATGCTTTGTAAGAAAAAAAATATACATGATAAAAATTTCATTTGCAATAAAAGTATCTATCAAACTGTTTCTATAAATCCATTAAAAAGCACATAAAAAAACATGTTACATTAAGACAACCCAAATATTGAAAGAAATTATATTTTTAGTTATTGTGTAACTGAAACATATGGTTGTTCAAATATGTTGCTAAAACTCTGATAACAATTTTAAAACAAATTTACTTTAAGATATATATTTTATATTAAATGTTAACAAACATATTTATCATATCCAGATCTATAAAACTCCATATGTAACAATATGTAATAACTAAATGTCTCTAATATCAAATCAAATAATTTTCAGATTAATAATATCTATTATTATTATTATATATACAATACTGTACATATTTATTTATATATGTAACAGACAATTTCTAGCTATATTTGATAGAATCTATGTTTTGTATAAAGTTTTATTTTAAAAATGCTAATATTCCATCTTATACTGAGTATTAAAGTATTTGTAAAAAACTGTCCAAAGTAAAATTATCTGGGACATAATCACAAAATAAAATTTAGAATATGATTTTGTCATAACTTAAACAGTAGAATATTTGAGTAATTAAACAAGGTGTTAAGATAAATAATTGTGATTGTATTGATTATCTATTAAAGTCACTGCATTATTTGGCAACTTTTGTTATAATAGTTTTTCAAGTTGCACAGAAATCACCATGATTCATATGTTGTTTTCTTGATTAAATCAATAAGCAATAGAATATATGACACTGTTCTATTATTTATCACAAATATTTTATTAATCTTAATTTTCAAATTATAAATCAAATATTTAAATGTGCAAAATTTGACATATTTTCAAATATTAAATATTACCTGATAAAATATCTCCATTATAAAATAATTATAAGCACAGTGATACATATATATATCCCAGCTGTTATAAATAAAATAATAATTTTGTCATCTGTACTTATTCTTACATTTTGCTATTAAAACTTTAAATAAAAAAAAATATTCAACTATTTTTCAAATTTTATATAATTCATATATAATACTCTTTAATAATAAGTTTTGATATCAATTTTCAATTCCCCCTGATATGATATCTGTGCAGACAAATAAAACAGACAAAGATAATGAGAAAGTGGAAGAAATTATTACATTTAGAAGCATATCATTTGACATTTATAATAAATGTCTTTAATATCTTAAGTAGATAGTGTTAAGTAAAAAAATAATCAATTTTAATCTGTAAGATATTTATATCTTTCATATTTTGATCTTAATGTATTATTTTTCATAAATTTAATTCTGTTTTAAAAGAAATTTTTAATAATAAACTTTATTATTATTACATTATTTATTACTCCAAGATAAAATTACTTNTTATACGACTGCCTGTTTTGCATATTTCGTGACACGTAACCTTGATTGATAGTAACGTAACATATTTGCATGCTTCCACCTACCTCTGCAGTGAATTGCAGCCTGTCAAATGCAGATTGCTTTCTGGACATGAACATTTTCTGCTCCGTGCTTAACTTTTGGCAGTGAGTGTAGTTGCATCATTTTCAATATGATGTTTTTCAGGAAATAACTGTTGAATCAATAAATGATTGGGAAACTGTTTTGATTTTGCAAGAATAAAGAGGATAGATATTTTTCTATAATAGTATATACACAGATGTATAAAACTTAAGCAAAAATGTAACTTTCTAATGATAATAATTTATTAACTTAAACACCTTTAATTTTTGGGCTGGAAAAGGTTAAGTGTTGCTTAGAGTGGAAAAGATGGATTGGAAATTGTGGTTCTGTGGGTGAGGGAGAACCTCCCAGTGGAGATCAAGCAGCTCTTGTTGGATTAACCTTGACATATATGATCTTGCATTGTCATGAAGAAAGCACAGGATACTCATCTGTGGACAAATTATGGTGGACTGGTCTGGTCACAATCAAATAACTTGCTTGTTTCTCATGTGAACAGGTGTGGATTGGCATCCACTAACTGCTGCAACTCATCATTCAATAGGATGAAAGGCCTTCCTGAACATGCTTTATCTTTGATTTCATATTGCCCAGCTTTAAATTTACTGGACTGATAGTCATATCCAAAGTTTACAATCTTGCCAAATAATTGTACCATATGGTGGTAAGATTCAGCTGCTTTTAAACAAAATTGATAATCATAAAACACAAATATGTGAATTTGGTTATGAGAAAGTGTTAGCAACTTGACATATTTAAACTTGGTGTCATTCCACACACACATTTTTTCAGTTATAATTATGCACCTTCATTTACATACCTTACAAGAAACTTTTAGATGCCATCTGTTGGAGAACAATTTTGAAAACAGGGTGGACCAAAAAGAATATACGTATTTCAAACTGATATAATTATTAAACTATCGATAGTAGCGGTGTGCTGCGGGTATCGGAGGAACGAGTGCATCGTCTAGTTTGTCCCCAGATGTCAGTTGTGCTTGGTTACAATGACGTATTCACAGTTGTTGTAAAATGGCTACGCCACAGCACAAAAGCTTTTGTATTCTTGAGCTTGCAAAGTGTAATTCCGTGATTACAGTGCAAAGACGTTTCCGGTTGAGGTACGAAATTGATCCTCCGAATGGATGGAACATTCGCAGATGGTACCGTCAGTTTGTTGACACAGGTTGTGTATGTAAAGGAAAGAGTTTTGGCCGACCTCGTGTATCTGAAGAAAATGTCTCACGGATTCAAGCTGCTTACCAACGTAGCCCTTCAAAATCAAGACGTCATGCCAGTCGGAAATTGCAGCTACCTAAAACAACAGTTTGGCGTGTTTTGAGACACAGGTTTGTTATGAAGCCCGGACCGAACTCTCGCCCGGACCCCAGTTCCCGGACACCCGGACGGAACTCCCGCCCGGACCGTTCGTGTCGCTGGTGGAGGACATATTGAACACCTGTAATCTAAACTAGAGAGTTTCATAAATATGTGTCCCAAGTTCCATAGTTGTATGTCTTACAGTTTATTAAATATATCAGTTTGAAATACGTATATTCTTTTTGGTCCACCCTGTATTTTAAAGAGGTTAGAAAATTCCAGAAACTTATTCTTCAACCAAATATATTATTATTTATGAGATAGATAATTTTTCTGGTATATAACTTATACCAGAAAAACCAGTGAAAATAAAACTTGAATAACCAGTGAAAATAAAAATTGTTTTTTGTAACAAACTTTGAATTCCATAGAAATAAATCACATATTAAAATCAATGAGTTTTAGTTTCTGTAACTAATCATGTGATTTTTTTTTTATAATGGTGAATCCTTGTTATAACACTTCTATGAAATGAAAAAAAAAAATGTTGGTATTTGAGTACTAGTAGATGAGCATAGTGTTTTTTGCTCTGTTTTGTGATAATTTAATTAAGATATACATACAACCACTTAGTTTTAGAATCAAAATGATGATTCTAAAATTTTTATTGTGAAGATTTGCATTAAGGAAGAACTGATTCTACAGATCTTTTTCTATTGAAAATTTAAAATATAACATTATCCAATAGAATTAGAATTAAATAGAATATTAACAATCATTTAATTGATATTTTAGCCCATAATTAATGTAATTAAATTCAATGAGAAACAAATATATTGTATATATGATTGAAATATGCAGTACTGGAGAAAATATCTGGCAAACTTGGAACTGGAAGAGGTCTGATTTTCTGGACACAGGCTACATATATATAAGCTGGGACTGGTGTTGTGCAGCAAACTACAGCTGTACTAGAGCCTGTCAAATTCAAAGCCAGCCAGTTTCAAAAATAACTTAATTCTAAATTCTAGATTTGGTAATTCCAGATTTCTGGAAGCTGGATATTTGGTCTGACAGCATATTTGGTTTATATGCAGCAATTTAGATTTATGTTGTAGTTTTTGAATTGATTAGAAATTATTGAATCACTTTAAAATTATAAGTTTTACAAGATTTTTAAGCAAATTTTCTTGAAATTATTTACCAAAATAAATAGTTACTAAAAATTTTTTTTATTAAATTTTAATTATTAAAAAATTGAAGTTACTTAATATGGTAAAAAAAAATTTATTATAAACTACTTAGAATTTATTTTTAAAACTTTTTATGCTTGTTGATTATTAAATAATAGTTTTATTTCTATGTTAAATAAACTTTTAGGTCAATGGAGTAGGATATTGTCAACCAAATACGTCATATGGAACTGACAGTTTATAGAACAAATTTAACTTTGTATAAAACTCCTCTGTGCTATTATGGAAATTTCAGAGGGACCAAATCAATTAGTTTTCTGGAAAATTTTGCATCGATTGATCAAATTGAATCTTGTTGATTATTTTTATATTGTAAATAATTGCAATGAGCAAAATCATTATATAAAGGCTTGTCCTACAAGGGCTTTTTTCTATGCTTTGTAAGGGCTTGTAAAGCATTTTGGATTAACTGTACAAAGAGAAGAGGTAAATAAACGTACAATAATTTGTGTGCTTTTATAGGAGCTATATTTGTTACTTTTTCAAACTGCAATGTATATTAAATGTAAAATATTAATTCAGCAATTACTAATTGCTTTAAAATTTAATGATAAAATTGGAATGAGGATTGTATTTTTGTCCATTATTAATATTATTATTAATTTTTAAAAAAATATTTATCAGTTGTTGGAAAAAAATGCAATAATAAATGGATTATTAAGGTTGCTGAATTGTGTTTTAATCAGCTGAAGATTAATTACTACAATGATGATAAAAAGTCAGTCATTCCATCAAGTAATTAAATGCATCTAATATAATAAGATTTAAATTTTGTAAAAATTTTGAATGTTTCTGCTGAAATTTTATAGATTCAATATATTTTTGTATCATAAATGTGAATAAACATTTATATAAAAAAATAGTTTATAAAAAAAAATAAAATACAAAATCTCATAATTCTTATTTTAATAATAATTAAAAGTATTAACTAAAAAACATTCATTTTACTCTACAGTTATTTTTAATTTATTATTAAAATTTACACTTACAATATTTTGATAATTTTTGTAATTTTTAATTTAATCATAAAAATTTAATCATATTTCTTCTTAAAACTTACATTAACATTTAGTAATACAATAATAATCATTAATATAATTGGATACTTAAAACTGTGTGATGATTTCAAGGTAAAAATAAAATAAAATACAAAATCTTAATATTAAAAATTTAAATTATTAATTCCATTGATTTGTTAATTACCTTATGAGAACAACTTAACGTTTTTATACATATTTTTTAGATTTAACATTGCTTAAAATTAATCTTTATTATAATAGATAGGTAAATGAGATTAAATTAATTCATAAATAGCACTAAAAATTTTTAGTCTTGTAATCACTAAAATTTCTACAACAATTACATGTTAAATTTGAAGGTGGTTGTCATAAATGTCCTCAGTGTGAAACTTGGCATATATATATACATACACACATATACATACACTTAAATTTCTGAAACATTGGTTAATAAATTTACCCACAAATTACTGATATTTATGAAGTAATGCTTTTTTATATTTTCAATAAAAAATTTTTTTTTTGTTACTTTCCATTTATTCCCATCAGTTATGTAACTGTAAATTATTTTTAAACAGTAAGTAAAATCAATACATTTACAATAGTTAGTTTATATATAGAAATTGTATTTAGATACATATCCTTATAGATAAATTATGTCCATAATGTAATAAAACAAAAATACTGTTTCATAATACATATAAAATTGTAGATGGTGAAAGATTAAAAGGTGTTAAAACTATTTTCTGTATTAAGGCAGTTTCATTTTGTATGTTTCCTAAATAATAATATAGAAATTTTATTTATATGTAATTAAAAACTAATTTTATTATAGAATGAAAAATATTAATGCATATAAAAATTTACTAAGAAAATTACAGCAAAAAGTCAATAAAATTCAAAAATCAAATCCATCAATTTTATAGATTAATTCTGATAGCAAGTGATGTATAAGCATATTTATAAATTTTAAAACTGCTGCTGTAGTTTTTTATCTTGAAGATTTGATTTTTTTTAATTCATTATCTAAAAATATATTTTCTTTTAAAGTATATTAAATTAGACATTATTATAAATGAAAATTACAAGGAACAAATACCAAGTTTTTGTAATTATAATGGTAAATTTAATTATCATGTGATTATTAATTAATAAAAGATAATTTATTCAAATCACATTTTTATAAATTGTATCATTATGTATTTAAGATTATATTCATGTTAAATATTTCAGTTGTTAGCCAATGCCACCATTATTCTAATTCTTAATTATATTAAGGAAAATATGCTATAAAACTCCAACCATATGTGCATTACGAAAATTCCATTCTAATGTGTCTTTTTATTACAATGTGGTTGTAAAACTTCTCATTGAGAGAATCTGACAGATCGCTTCCCATATGTTTTGGTTTCATGAAGCTTAATTGAAGGAAACTTTTTAAAACTAAAACATTTCAGAAATTTACGGTTTTGATAAATTTAACACGAAATTTGCATAAATAAAAACATTACCATTTTTAATGTGGAATAAAATAAATTTTTCTAATAATAATTATAAATATTTCTAGATAAGTATGTTAGTATAAAATGGCGTTGTATTAGTGTAAATAAATCATGATGTAAGCTTTTATATTTTGATATTTGCGTGATTTAGCTTTTCTATAGATTATTTATTATGTATTTGCAAGTTTTCGTTAATAAAGGCAACATGTATGTAGGCAATAATAATATATAATACAGGAAAAGGTAAAAAGTCTGTTGTTCTAGATTACAACGGATGTCGGTGAAAAGTTAACTTGTGATATTACGTCACACTACATAGATGATTTTAATCAACTAAGAAAATAGAAATTTTAACTTTATTTAAGATATTTTTGTATGTTGATACATTGTATTTTCTACGTTTATTTTATATTCCCATATATAAATTCACTCATTTAATTTTATTTTCTATATTATCTTATAAGATTTTATATAATTTCATAGAATAATTTTATTGGTATATTACATAAAAATCTATTGAAAGTCTGTCTAAAATTAGAAGTCATCCTATGTAGAATAAAATTTATTTTAAACACCCGATTTAGAACAAATATAAATGAAAGAGAATTCAATAAATTTTATCAGGGAAGAAAATATCGGTGTGCAGGGAATTGTCCCCGTAACAGAATTTTTCGATAGTTCTACGGACGAAAACAATGCAGTGGTTGGATCAGAGGTCGGAAGAAATCAACGCCCCCGCATCCGTAGGATTTAAGCTATTCGCCTACGCATGAGACGACGGAAAAGGTTAACGATGTTTCTTCGCAGCTTTTCTTCCTCCTCCATCGATAACATTGGCTCACGTTTGAAATTGGTTGTCATAGTAACAGTTCTGAGAGATAAAGTTGGGTATTTTTATCTCGGATGAGGTCGGAGCAGACTTAGTTTTTTTATTATTTTTTATTTATAACTGTAAACAGCTAAATATAGTAAAGCTGCGTGTTACTTATTTCATTAAAAATTGTTTGTAACCCATATAACACCGACTGAAGATTTTAATCCTAGATTCATTTTAATGGAAAAATTTCGAAAGTAGTTTAGCTTTATAGTTTAAATCCATATAAAAACACCTGTTTCATAAATACATAGAACAGTTGTAAGATATTATTGCTTGTTTTGCTAAATATTCTAATATAAAGTGTTGAAGTCGTTATAGAGGAAACTTTAGTTATAGCTATTATTTGAGAATAAGAAATATGAACAACAGTTTATATAGTAAGAATCAATTCGCGATGAATACGATACCGTGTGAATCGATAACAAACTGCAGTATATTTTTTTAAAAATATTCTGTTGTCTGTTCGAAATATATACGTTCCCTAGAGTGTTTGATATTTATATAACTACTGTAAGAGGCCCTTAATGTCAACAAGCTGAAAACTGCTTCACCTAATCTAAACTGTACTATCTTATTTGTTATTTTGGCATTTTATACTGTGCGTTCACAGTAACTAAATTTGTTATCGATGTTCTATATGTTTGTTAAGAACTGTGTGTATAAGTAATTCTTCTTTAACAACGTTTTTTTTTTTTTAATAAGAAAATAGTTAAATTCTTAATTTATCAACATACCTGCATTATCAAACTAATTAAGAAATACGTACCGATAAATACACAATTTTTATTTTTGTGCTTAAGATAAGATTATCCTGTTGTTTGTCGAAAGTTCGATTAACTTGGTTCCGTATGTCATCTGATAAAATGCAGTCGAATCAGCACAACTAAAAAAAATCAACATCTGGTTATTTCTCTAATATTATACATAGGAAAATCTGAAAGATTGGGAAATAAGTAATACCAAAAGTTTGACAAGAAACATTTTAAAAATTGTATTAGGAATACTTATAAAAGTTAGTTATATTTTAATTTATCAATAATTTTCGATTTAAAATACAACTAACCTTTGTTTATTTTTTATATAAACCATATATTACGAGTAGAAAATGTACCTATTTAAATTTTACTTGATGAAGTTGGTTTATTTATTACTTTCGATTTGATTTCCTTTACAAAAATATATATCAAAATCAAAACCGGAACGAAAACTATACAAGATCATTAGTTTTTACTTGCTTTTGATTAGATTTGCTTTAATGAATAAAAAATCTGGTTTGTGGTTAAATGGAGATTTCAAAATTTAAATTACGTAAATCTTACGCACTTATTACTGTGAGCCCCTCCCAGAGCTTATAATTTTATGCAGTATCGTTATTATGATAGACCTCATTTCGAATTGCCTCGGGACTCCCGAATAATTATTTTCTTGATGCAATTTACTTGAAAAAATCCGTTCTTTGGGAATTTACTTTCATTCTCTCTTTTTTTAAAAAAGCACTTAAAACTTGTTTGACAATTCTAAGTAAAGAAAATTTCGTCATAATATATTCTTTGTGGATAATTCTTAAAAAGTTTGAACATTTCGACTTATTTACATAAAATAACACACACAACTTTAGAATATATAATGTCTTTTGCACCGCACCATTTACTTTTTACTGAATATTTGTATCTGTTAAGGCATGCGTTATGATAATGGCAATGTTATATATTTAACTCAAAAACAAAAATATAATTTGATCATTTTATTCCGTAAATCATTATTGAAGTTGATATAATTTAATTTAAACTGTTATTAGTAAATTTGCTTATAATGTGTTACGAAATTCAAAACCATACAAACAACCATTAGATAATTTTCAAATTACGTCAAAGTAGTGATCGACCAATAACCGCCGAATATTGTTTTTAGAATATATTGTCAATATATTCCCCCTACGCAGTTAATGGCTTCCCTGCTATGACTCTACGTTGGCAGGAAAACTGCTTTTAACGATGGTTTGATTTATGAGAGCAAATTTTTATGAATGAATGAATATTTTAAAATATATTTTTTAAATAATAATTTTTAATTGATAAAAATATGTTTTGTTTAATATAAATAAGTTAATTAAATAAATTTATTACGAAGATGGAATTTTATGAATAGTGTGTAATTAATTTGTTAAAAATAGGTAAAATGCCAAAAATACTCGAGGTTGTTGCCTCTGTTGACGTCATAATGTTCCTGATCGATTTTGCTCGCGTCGAATTGACGTCACAATCCAAGTACGTCATCAATACCGACTGTAATCGCCATTCATGTTTCATTAGTTCTTTAACAGCTATTTACACATAATATACTGCGGCGCTACATGAGAAAATTTTAAAATTTATTTTACTATAACTTAATAAAAACGCGAAAAATTATTGAAATAAACACAACAAAAATAATGGCGGCTAATTAATAGATTAAAAGATGATGACTATTAAATCAATTAATTTTGAAAAAATTGAAATTAAAGGTTATTCTTTTCTATATATTATTTTTTAAAATGCATATATATATATATATTATAGAGGCGTAAATGTTAATGATTTTTAATATATGTTATTAACTACCGTTTTGAACTGTCAGAACTTGTAAATGTTATAGTACGATAAAGAAACCTTATACTTATAGATAAGTATGTTTATTAAATTCGTAGATTTGACAGGAATAAATTATAAATGTATATATATTTTTACTATATCTCCTCTGTCAATCCATTAACAGATTACTTCTGATACTCTATTAATTAATATCTTACCGAAAAACACGAACAATAAAAATTGTAATTTTTTAAAAAATTAATTTAAATAAAAATTAATTTTACAAAACCACATATAACCGATTTAAACGTTACCACATGATTTCTACCCATACATACAAAATAGGGAAATATGTTGGATAATTGTAATTTATACAATCAAGCAACCATAACAACACGCCTGTACTGTTAATGTATTTATAAATGAATAGAATTTTTAGAAAACTAATAGATGTTTTTTTTTGTATAATAATATACTACTAAAAGATGCGTAGCATCGACTAAAAATTTCTAGAAGATTCCATTCAGATGGCGGGAAATTTCACCCACGTGATTAAGTACGTCAACAGTTCGGTTGTCACGGGAAACGATGCTACAGAAGAATGGCTATTGGTCAGTTTCGTGTACGAGATGGCTGTTAAGGAACAACGTCAGAGATGAAAGCGGATTTGTCAGTTAAGGTACAAGCAACGTTCCATACATTCACGGTTATAAGACACAACACAACTATATAATAATGGAAACTGACTCTATTCCTCTTCCTTACGATGCTCTATGTTCCGAAATTATAGAAGATAACTTAGTGGTAAGTATCTTTTACCGAGATTTTCATCGGAATGTGGTTGTCAAGTGATAACATATGTAAGTTGGTATGGAATAATGTTTAAGAGGGCTGTAAAAGATATGACAGAACATTTCGACATCTTGCGCTTTTTTTATCGTTTAACTGATTTTTGTCATTAAACAGTCGATTTTTAACATATACCATATGGACCGACAGGAATCGTATTCTGTGACGTAACACGGATATTGATTCGTTCCTGTATTCCGTTAGATAGCGCTTCTTTACTAATATAAATTCCTCGTGTTTATGTTGTTTTTACATAATTACTGTATAATTCCCTTTTACTTTTTTTCTGCTAAAAAGAGCAATGATTTATTCAAAAACGTACGGTACCCCGTCATTTAGTTTTCTCCGCTTTACCTGTTAGCGTACAGGTGTAGCGTAATTCCCGAAATGCTATATGTCAATCAAAGAAACTTTCCCATATGGCTTATTTTATAAATCGTTTAATCTGAAAAGATTTTCGTTTTGATCAAAAACATATGTTCCATTTTGTAAAAGTTGTTATTAATTAAACTAACTAGTTTAAAATAAAAAGTTATTTTTAATAATAAAATTAGAATTATTATTATATATTTTTTTATTTTGTAAAATACATTTCAAAATTCAAGTCATTAAATAATATTTAAATATGATACAAAAACTATTATAATACTGCCAAAATATTAACTCTGAAACTATATATAACATATGTTACAATTCTGTATTGGCTATAGAGATAAGTTAGGGACCATATTTAAAGGTTCTTTCTGGCTATTGATAAAGATTTTTTTTTCACTTGTAATGTAAACTAATTAATTGGGCTTAAAACATATTTATCTCTGTAGACTGTTTGCAAAGTTATCAGTATGGCCGGACTAAATCAACCCACGCAGAGTGCTAGTTAGCCAACAAATCCATTAATAATAATAATAATGTTATGTATATGTAATTCGCCCCCGCGTATTTATTAAGATAAAAATTATGGCGCGTTCATGCCGACTATTGATCAAGTTAAAATTTGACAGCTTATCATTGATATATCGATTTCAATTACATAAGGCAATCTGTTTTCAAGATGAGACCGTAATTAATGAATTAAGAACGTACAAATGCGCTCTTTCATTATGTTAAACAGTAAGGATGAGATTATGACGTTAAAAAATTTATTGATTAGTACATAACCTTTTAAAGAGATAGTTTGACCATATAATAATCTAAAATCAACAATGACATCAGCCCTTCAAGGACAACTACCAGAACTTAGTTAATGCTGCTGCCATAAGATTTCTTTAATGCTGACTGATCGCTTTTTAGAACTTATTAAATAATGTGCATTAAAGTTTGCAAAATTAGTGCTTGCTATTCAAATGTCATTACCGGTGCAGCTGTTTCGATCACGTGATCTAAGCGTAAGGATATTTTACATGCTCTGTTGATTGACAACCTTGAATAGATAGTTCACTAATGAAGTAGCTGTGCGGATTAATTCGCATTGAATTATTAATATTCACGTTAAAATTAACTTTCGTTATTCAATTAAATTCATTACTGACTAAAAATCGATAAATTCGTGGATTTATGTCAGTAGAGAAAGAGGGATTATTTTCAGCGCGGAGGAAATGCGCGATGTAATTGGTCAGAGTCAGTTGATTAAAGTGTGCTAGTAGTTAAGTGAGTTCTTTACATTGGAGGGAGTAGGAAAGGGGTTAGGATTTGTCACTTACCAACACCTCCAATTGTCGATTTTTTCCTTCTTTTGTTTATTTTCCGTAGATCGACGAGGAAGACATGAAACCAGTCATCGATACGGATACAGAAAAGAACGAGCTAAGGTATGCCGTTTTGACTTACGAGCAAGTGAAAAGATTGGATCAAGTCATGAACGAGATAGTGCCTCTTCACGGCCGTGGAAATTTTCCAACTTTGGAGATCAGACTTCGAGATCTGGTCAAACACGTACGCAGTCAATTACAGAAGGACGGAGTGAATGTGCGTGACTTAAGACTGAATGGAGGAGCTGCAAGTTACATCCTAGCCTCTGAAAAAACTCCCTATAATGACCTGGACTTAATATTTTTGGTTGATCTATCCAATCCGCGTAACTTCGATAAAATCAAAACAGCCGTTTTGGACTCTCTACTCGATTTTCTTCCAGAAGGAGTGAAAAGAATGAGTAGCTGTAGTTTGAAAGAAGCTTATGTACACAAAATGGTGAAAGTTACGGATAGTGACCGATGGAGTTTAATATCACTCAGTAACAAGTGCGGAAGGAATGTGGAATTAAAATTTGTAGACAAGATGAGAAGACAGTTCGAATTCAGCGTTGACTCGTTCCAAATAGTTTTAGACAGTCTGTTGTTGTTTTATGACTGTGCCGAAATGCCAATGACCGAAACTTTTTACCCTACTGTAATAGGAGACAGTGTTTATGGGGACTTTTCGGAGGCCCTATATCATTTACAGAAGAGACTGATAGCCACTCGGAATCCGGAAGAAATAAGAGGTGGGGGACTTTTAAAGTATTGTAACTTACTGGTAAGAGACTACGTAGCCGAAGATGCAGACCAAATCAAAACGTTGGAGAGATACATGTGTTCTCGATTTTTCATCGATTTCGGGGACATTGCTCAACAACGGATAAAACTGGAAAACTATCTAGCAACTCACTTCATCGGTGACGATCATTGTAAGTATGATTACCTTATGATATTACATCAAGTCGTAGACGAGAGTACCGTGTGTCTGATGGGTTATGAAAGGAGACAGACACTGGCCCTAATTGAGGAATTAGCCTATCAAGTATACTTTCAGGAACAACAGCGATTAGCATCTAAACTCAGACATCGGAAAAAAAATTGTCGTTCAAACCGTTACGTTTTCGGGGAAGGTTACTTTTACACACCTTACATGTCCCCTAACGGATATCCTTCCTGTAATTGCAGTAACAGGTGGATGTCGTGCGCGTGAAGAGTACTCTGAAGATTGCTTTATATGAGAGTACAGATTTTAAAAATGATATAACTCACATTTCGAAAAGATAAAAAAAGAAAACATATATACATATATATATATGCATTCGACAACGTAGAGCTAACGTGTTTCTACCTTTTCATCCCATTATGCAAAAATCTACGGTCCGGTTCGCCAAAATCCCCAATATTATAGCGAACTGAGTGGTGTCCCGTCCTGTGGTTAAAAAATACTATAAAAATCCTGGTATAAGGACATTAGGAGCAATAAGTGGAACGATCATGCGAGTGAATAAAATTTTGTTTTGCAATCTTAAAACGCTCTAATTTACGCACAAAACTTAAAAATCGAAGGGAAAAAACAAATACAACTAGGAAAACATTCCTCACATTGAAAGTCACTGCTGGCCGGTGTCGAGTTATCAAAAAGTATCGAGTTCGCGGATAAATCGGAAAGAATTTAAGCAGGGTCAGTATCTTATTACAGTATTCGATTAATCCCCACAAATATAGATATATATCTACACCAATAGTTGCTATGGACTTTAACAGTTCAGTACATGTATCCTTTGATATCTTGTATGGACTGATATGAAGTCAAAGATCAAGTTTTGTCAACCGTTGGAAATTGTGTAACCGTTTCATCGGTTTCTGGGCTAATTATTATCATCATTATATATTTTTGTGGGAAGGGTTGATCTCAAAAAAAATTGTAATTCGTGAACTTATTATCCCTTTCACATTCTATTATAGATAGTAGAAGTGAAAGTGTTGTTGTTATATAACTCTGAGAGTTAATATATGTAAATTGTCAGTTCCCAAAATTATAAATGTTAATAGAAATTGTATATGTAAACTATATATTTTTTTCTGATTCATTTGATGTTTGTTTCGTGTGTAATTTCTACTCTACAATTAAGTGGAGATGTAAAATTAACAAGGAAGTGATTCGATTTCCTTTCCTGCCGGTTTGACGTGCTATAGTCTTGCACTGTGATGTACGAGAAAAATATAACTTACGTATATATATAGTGTTTCATTTCACTTGAGACTGTGAAAAACTCGAGAAATGAATGTTGTAAATTTCCCTCCTAGTAGTGTTTATAAGTTTACATGTATATATAGACACACACAATAAAGCTCAGAAAAAAATCAATAAATTATTTTCTGAATAAATAAATATAAAGTTTGAACTTACTCGTATTTACTTTACTAAACGGTACCGTCACTTAAGATATTATTTAAATTTAAAAAAAAATCTTCTCATCGATATAAAAAATTACCGTGTCTCAAATTTTGTTAAATATTTTCTTAATTGTTTAAGTAACACGTGTAACAATAGATATTTAATAATAAATTAAAAACATTGAATTATTAAATCCGTAATAATTGTTTATTTTAAATAAATAAACAGATGAATTTAAAAACAAAATTCAATAATCATTTTTTTGAGATGACGCGTCAAAAATCGGAAAATCTTATAATTTTTAAAAACATTTACATATATACTTCGTTTTGCTTTTAAAAAAAATTAATTTTATATAATTCATAGAAAATAATTGAATAATATTTAAATGGTAAATAAAGAAAAGGAAGATAACAATAAAACGTCAGCTAACGATTATCAGTAGATGTCGACACTTAAATAATTTAAAATTATTTTCATTTGTATCCATGAACTAAACCAATTAATCTGGATAAGAAATTTCAATAAATAAAATGATTAATATTTAACCTTAGTAGCTAATTAATAAACCTACTTTCAATAATTTTATTATTATTATCACGTGGTCGGACGTCACGGTCACGTTTGTTTTTGAAACGCATCACGTGAACAGACCGCGTGATTTAAAAAAATAGCCAGTCATTCGTGATGTCATTTGTTAGACGTCATAATAGATTTTTTTTTTTTTTAAAGTTTTATACTTCGGATTTAAAACCCGATGCCAGCTGTTTAATTTTACAATACGATAGAATTGATGTTTTAAACTGAAGTTTTTTAACAATAGTACACGAAATTCATACGAATTGCCGCTGGGGTGACGTCATTAAAAATGATTGGCGTTTGAAGGTCAAGGTCGCTTTCCCGTTTTTTTAAATATTCTTATCACACTTTTATAACTAAGAGAAGTAAAACCGCAAAATAATGTTTAACGTGAACAAACAATCATTGGAATGATTAATAACTGTTATCGTTATTATTTTAAAGAAGAAAAAAAAATCTGAAGACCCGATCGGTATGCCCTCTGTTGCGTAAAGTAACAACTACTACACGACGTTTTGAATAGGGCGGAAGAATTCAATTCACGAATCTTTAAAACAAGAAAAGTCATCACTATTTTGTTATTTCGAAGGGTTAACGAATTACTTAATGAATAATTCGAAAAAAAAAATAATAATAGTTTCCGAATGCGTGCAATTGAATTATAAAAGAGTGGTTTCCGTAATACATTTAATTAATTGGGAAAAAAAACCTACAGTTACATTGATAAATAGATATAATGTGGGAAGCCGTTCTTTATAGACGTTTGCTGGTCCTGTGCCAATTTTAATTAAATGCGGCGTACGGATTCGCGAGTTTAACGAAGCGTTGGTTGATGAAGATTAAAAAAAGAAAAAAAATGATTGACAGTAATGGCGGCTTGTTTATTAAAATTTACAAGACTGAATTCTATATGAAATAATAATAATTTTTTTTTTCTTAATAAGCTTGTGAAATTGTATAAATTCTATAGATTTATCCATTAATTTAGTGTTATAATTAAAAAAAAAACGGGAGTAAATTAAAATTATGACGAAAATTTGATAATTGAATAGCGTTCTTCATATTTTTTTATATAAAGATGATAACAATTTTAATTGGTATTTGTTATATTTATTGAACGTTAAAATCGATAGAGCGAGCTAATTTATTTTGATTTTATTATTAATAGTATATCGATTATTGGATTATTATAACTAATTGCAAATTTCAATCTTAATAGATATATAATTGTTTGAATTTAGAATATCAAATAATATTAATTTTTCTTCTCCATATGTTTCGGAATAAACTCTCGTTTAATATCAAATATTTATAACTCGGAACAAATGAAAAAAAAAGAGAAAAAAAAATCAATGTCCCCTTTACTTACCGGTAAATCGATTATAAAATAAAATAAAATTATATTTTTCATAAAAAATAATATTTTATTTAACTGAAAACTTATATTAGTTCGGGCTTATATGTAATAAACGATACCGCCGGATTTTAATCGGGCGTTATTAATACAGTATAATATTGTAACCCGATTAAAATCCGGCGGTATCGTTTGTTTATTATATTAAAAAAATAAATAAATCATAATAATTTTCTTGAAAATAATTTTAAAAAAATGACGAACGGGTAAAACGAGTTCTCAACCTGGTCATTAGCAATTTCTGAGGTGTCAATAAATTTATCTAAAGGCTGATAAATTACTTGAAGGAGATCTATGAACACATTTTATTATATTTAAAAATAACACTAATATATATTTAAAAGTAAAGCGAGCATTTGAATTTTTATTTATGTTTAATTAAAAAAAAAAGTAGGTCTATATTATTAATTCCTATTTCATATTTATTTCATCCAATTTGTAATTTATTCTTATTCTGTGTCAATGTCAGGGTTCCTCTGATTTAAAAGATTTATCATAAAAAAGAATTTAGAAGTGAGATATAATGTAATTTCATTTTTCAAAAACAGTCTCACTTTTCATGAACCTTTATTTTTCTCTTTAAGCTTTGAAATGTATCGATTAAAAAAAAAAAGTTTTTTTTTCTGAGGTTTAACATGATTCTGTGTCATATGTATAACCCTGCGTAACCTTTAGATAAGATATTTTGTAATGTTTATCTATATATGGATTATTGATATCTGGTTACAGAGAAATTGAACTGTTTTATAAAAAAAATGTAATGTTTTTATCTTGTTTACACGATTTTCACTTTATAAAATCGAATCCTGGTTAAAATTGTTAACTTAATGATGATAAATTCGATTTTTACTTTTATATGCTTTCACGTACATAATTAATTTTAAAATGATGACTTTTATATAATAGAATAGAAAAAAATGGCCTATAGCTATAGGCGAGTTTTATAACAAACACAACCTTGATTATGACATATATATTTTGTAAGATGTCTCGTTATTATTTAACCTCCGAAGAACTGATAAATTTAGTTCGTGTTTTGTGTATAATGAATACATTTTAGATAATTATAAAAATCGATATAAAAACGAAAAGGGAAACTTATAGGTCAAACGAGTTTGGAAATTAGGCTAGTAGTAGTAAAATGGACAGGGGTGTGTGTATGTTATTATTATGTGGAACAGACCGAGGGGGGAGGGGAAAACGACTTTTATGTACCTTGAAGTATAATTGTGACGGGATTTACAGGTGACTTGTGAAATACAGGTAGGGCTCACGTCATGTCTGCCCTGCAGTTATACCAACGCCCCCCATTGTATGGGAAAAGGTAAACGACTATCATGATCTGTATTCGGTCAGCCAATGTCCATTTGAGAATAGATAGTGAAAGAGAGGATATACTGATCATTTACGCGAGTAAGAATATGGGGATATACACTACAATAATAAAAATAGCGAAAGTATAATGGAACCAATTGATAAAGTAGGTCAAGTACACTTCGGAGTACATGCCCATGACCATCAATGTTTTTAATATTCTATTAACTAGTATTTAATAACTTTTTTTTATTATTTTTTTGTCACGTATTTTTTCTATTAATGATTTCGTACCGATTTTTTTTTTCTATTAAATGTTGTAATAGGTTTTGTTGAAAGTGAATAATGACAATTAAACAGCACATACCGTAGTTTAAATTAAATTTTATTTTATTTTTTGTTTTTTATCTCCAAGTAAATAGACTTCATTTCGCATTATATGAGATGTAACTAATTTATAAATAAAAGCAATTTTATTTAATTGTTCTCGAAACTAAAAACTTAAAAAAAAAAGAAAAAAAAGAAATATTTAAAAATTTTGTTAGGCTGTGCAATATACGATTATTATTAATTGACTGTTATTGAAGACCTGATTGCCTAGATTTTTTTTTTATTTGCCTTTTACAAATATACAAAAATGCAATCAAACAAGATTTAACAAAAATGTTATTGCATAAATTTAAAAACGAGTTTATTAAAAGTTATAAATATTAAAAGTAAAAAAAAAGAGAGAGAGAAAGAAATAGAAATGCTACTAAAATGTCTTAAGTATGTAAGTTGTCATGTAATTAGAAAAGTAATTTTCTAAATTAATTAATTTAAATGTTAGTGAAATACAGAAATTAACAGAATTTTTTACATTGCATTAAACGTAAAACACTAAACATTTGATATCAAAAGTTGAAATGATAAAATGTTAAAATTGTTTTAGGAATATCATTTAGTAGTTTTAGAATTAAAAAAGTTTATTTCCAAAATTAATGGAATGACAAATGATCCATTATTTTTCTTCATTCAGTTTTAAATTGAAATAAGATAAACTATCTAACACTACTGATATTCTTTATTTTGTACTTAATTCAACTGATTTCTTTTGTTGAGAGTTTATTTGGTCTTTTTTTTTTTTTTAATTTTTGGCACAAAAAATAAAAATGTGAACAAGATTGTCTTTCTCTCAAAAATTCATAGGTTCCAACTCCAATAAGAGGAAATTTTTTGTTTACTCATCCAAACTGACAATTTCCATTGAGCACTAGATGAAATAACAAAGTTAAAATAAAACATAAAACGTGAAACGAAAATATAAAAGTCCTCAAGACAATAATTCTTTCAGCAAACGTCCTTCAAAGTTCATTATTGCTGATTGTTTCATAAATATAATTAATGCTAAAAAACGCACATATAAATGAGATTTATGTTGGATAAACGTCAGTTTGCATGGTTGTTTTCCTTACCAGATACCAGGAGATGACGCATCACTATCACAATGTCTATAGCTCCTGGCCGTAGCTGAAATTTTTCCGAATTCAATTTTTTTTAGGTTTTTTTTTTGTTCGAATTGGCATCGACGTGGAAAAAAGAGCAAATTACATTTCTAGTCTCTTTTGTATAAGTATTTTGTGTTCTAGTTTTTAATCCCTCTCTTCCTTTCTACCATTTATTTTCTTATGGTAGGTTAAGAGATTAAAATAAAGGAATAATTAATTAAAAAAACTAAATTGATTAGTTAGAGGTAAAGAATCACGCTTGCTATAATCAGTAGAAGGAATACAGTCGAAGTGTTATAGATGTTAGTGATACCTAAAAACAGAATCAGTTAGTAAACAACATCATTTTTTTTTAAATAATAAACACATGCTGATACTCACGGCCGTGATTTCCGTTAGAAGTGGAAACTCTTTTCACTGTAAACGGGTCTAGAGAAATTAAAAATCGAAGTAATTTATTGTTATGCTAAAATGAATTTTATCGACACTAAAACAATACCTTATAAATACTTGCCCATATGTGTTCTAAACTGGTAAAAAGCCTCAAATCCTGTACCATCGAATTTATCATTGGATTTAAAAGTGACGCGAAAGAAATCTCCATCAGAATCGATCACTTTTGGTTTTTTATGACCGCAATGTCTTGCCAATTTTCTATCCACGGTTTTAAAATTGGAAAATTCCACGTAATCGCTGGCTGAATCGGTAGTGCATCTGAAAAAAGGAAATATTTTGAAATCCGTTAATTTCACAGAATTTATGCAAAAAATAATAAATGTAATAATAAAAAAAATATTTAAGAATAAAGTTTAGAAAACTCATTTATCTGTTTAAAAATCTTTATATATATATATATATTTTATAACATTAGAGCTTTAATCAATGTAATTTTCGAGCAGTCATTCAGCCTGTCAATATCTGTATCTCAAAAGTTTCATTTTAGGAAAAATACAGTTGACAGATTTTTTTTTCTTTATATGAAGGTAACCATAAAAACTATTTTCGTGTTCCTTCATTATTTAAAAGCAAAATGGCAGCTATTTAAATATATATCTCATCACGACGCGTTGTAAAGAGGAGACGAATGAAGAAATGAACGTTATCTCACATTGGCTTTAAGATAAATATCAATTTTAGAATGTAAAACATCAGAAAACATATATTTTTTAACTTCTATGCAGATATTTGTATACTGTTTCGCCATATTTCTTTGGAAAATCGCAGGCAACTGAGAATAGACAACATACCAAGAGCTATTCATTACAGAAAATTACTATTGACAAATACATTTTTGTTTTTCTAGATAAACTGTGGCTCAGATTTGAAACAAAACTAACGCTTAACCTTTTTATCTTCCGTTTTATATGCCTAAGAAACAGTTAAAGTTAACATAATATATTAATTTTAAATGAATTTATTTGTTTAATATACAAGTATAAGATGTTTGGATGTTATCGATAAGCACTGGAATATTATCAAATTAATTATGTCAATTAGATTATGTTGATGGTTTATTTTGAGGATATAAAAGAAACGATTGAAGTAAGCAGGAAAATAGATCCGAAGACAGAAGCTGTATTGAGATAGTCATTGGGGAAACGTTAGATGTGTATTTTGAGACTCCCACTAGTCGTTGAGATAAGGAGATAATAGAGCTACAAGACAAAGAAGCTGTGGATACTCTTTTAGTTTCTCTTGGTTATCTGTATAATTGAATTTTACTTGGTTGTTAAAGATATTTTATTAAATTTTTAATCATTGAAGAAGCCGGTGGTTAATATGAAACTTAAATAATGCATGATTAGTTTCTTACATTGCGTTATGAAAATTACTAATGTACTTGCATAAAGTATGTCAGAAAAGATTAGAGAATAATAAATGATTTTCTCCAGCTGGAGGACGACATTAGCATTTTTAAAAGATTAATCAAAATCAGAATAATTCAGGAGAGAGAAAGCTCAATTAATTTGGTATAATGTCATAGTTCCTGCAAAAAGTTCTCGTAAGCATTTTTATTTTTTAATTATGAAATTTTATGAAACTNAAAAAATTATTTAATAAAATTCAACAATAAAATCATTATAAAATATAAATTGATTTCAAAATAATAATTAAGAAAAAAATAATATCCTAATTAGTGATTGCATGAATAATGCTATACCTGAATAAAACTAAGCAAGTAACGCCATCTGTTGGTTATAAAACACAATTATGATTGCATAAATTTTAACATGATTAAAAACTCCAATAATATAATTTTCATATAATATAATGAATTCATCAGGTACTTTCTTATCGGGACGAATATAATTAATATAAATGCAATATTCGTCCGATCTGATTTATATCAAATAATATAGTATTATTAAACAAATATTAATTAGATTTGTATTTATGTCAAAATAAAAACTGTGCTTTTGCAATATAAATGTCATATTAGAAGAATATTTAGGCTAAATTATAGCTATAAAATCTTATACTAGATGAAAAACTTGGGAAAATGATATTACGAAAGAACATTAAGCAAAAATTAATTCGTATTTTAATTAGTGTTAATAAGGAAAAATAATATATATATTACAGCTAAATTAGGATATCTTCGAAGTTAGTAAGCGCATTATACCGATAAAGATCGATAATGTTTTCAATAAAGGACATTTACAAGGATGAACACAATGCTTCTAGAATAGGGTATGTTGCAATTCTATATGCAAAACTTTATTATTTCTGAATTATAGACAATTCTATAACTGAAATTTAGCGCTGTATAAAAAAAGAAAATTGATATTTATAATGACTTAAATAATTTTTTATTAGCAGCATTATTTTCTTATAATGAAAATGCAAATTAATTTTTTATAACATTTTTTATATCTTCAATATGCGAGTAGTGTGGTTAACGAGATAAAAAAAAAAAAGAAATTTAGATATTTTATCCTTAATTATAATTCTTTTACAGAAGAAGGAAATTCTTAGAATGTTTTAATGCCTTTTAGTGTGAAAGGAATTGCGTTTTTACCAGGAGAATGACCCGGTTCGAATGACGCTCAGGATGTTTAGATTAGATCTTCATACGGCAACACGAACGTGTTAAGGGTATCACACGGTACAAAGTCGTTCAGTAAGACCATTCACTGAATGAGTTCACACTACGTGACGCCCTCAAAACTTTCGTGTAAACTACGAATTATTTGAGACTAAGTAACCATGGCAGATTCTACCTTTTTACCTTATAGAAAACATCTTATTGCTGAAAGGGAATATCGAACAATGAACAAAAAGTTTTAGTATTATATATATTGATCTGTTTCCATAAAAAAAAAACAATATCAAATTTTTATACTCACGGAGGTATGCCATCCACGTCAAAATACGCAAAAGTAATATGAACTTTTTCTTTCGCTTGCCCATAAAAGAAATAATGGCATTCAGTGTCTCTAGGGTAGTATCCTGGCCAATTAGGAGTTGTAAACGTACCGTTAGAGCGTTCTGTACTATTAAAGATGAAACCACACACTAAAAATTTAAACATATTTTTGTTAGACTTTACGGATGTATTTTTATAGTTTTCGTATATATAAATATGTTTTTCTTTATACATATATGCAATGGCGTAACTAAGATTTTTCTCGGAGGATGATGCGGAAGAATGATATAAAAAGTACAATCAGAATAACTGAAGAAAAAGTTAAGCGTACCATAAATTACCGTTTATTTATAAACAATTTTATCATTATTTATTTATTTTTATAATTTTTATTCCTGAAGTCTCTTCAACACTCACAGCATCTGCATAAGTACGTCACAGTTATATGAAATTAATTATATAAAAATATTTACCAGATTGCGAATCTTGTTTGAAACCTGTTATTCCGAAATCTGTAAATAAATATTATTTTTCTCTTTATTAATAATTTAAACGGAAGTAATAAATGATTCAAAATATATTTCACACAAAAAATATTGGAAACGGATTTATTTAATAATAAAATATTTAAATTTACTTGTTACAAATCTGTATATTGCTCTAAATCCTTTTACATCCGGAGACGAATGTATGGATCGAAATTCTACAATCATCGAAGCTCCATTAGACATCAACTGGGCAGGAAGATCCTTACCACAGAAATTATCTACTCTTTCTTTTTGTCCATTAATTGTTATAAAGACCATAACTGCATCAACTGAATCGCAACTAAAAGAGAAAAATATATATTTTGTAATTAATATAAATTCTTGTCATAAAATTTCGATATTTAAATTTTATTACAGTCAAATTATAAAGGGCAATTATTTTCAGCTGTTTCAGTTTCTGAAATATTGAATAATTATCTAAAGACATCTGTTGAGTATTTAGCCAAGAGCGGATGAACGAAAATGTAGTTTTAGTAATTATCTTATAAATAATTAACATAAATTCGGTTTTCTAATCTTATGAAATACGCCATTTTGTTATACGTTTAAATACTTGTCGGTGTGCCAAATATATTAAACCGAATGATTTTAAATCACCTTTAAAAGTATTTAATCTTAGAGAAAAACGAGAGAGAGAGAGAATGCGTGTCTTACATAAATATTAAAGAAAAAAATCTCTTTGAAATTCAATTTTTCAATTCCTTAGAAAGATTACGAGTTAAATTTGATAACGGAGCTGTCAAAAAGATTCGTCAAATACTACTAAAGGATTCTGAGATATCTAAAGATATTCCCATAACTGTCCTATTTATGTGAATCATTTTTCACGCCTATATACAACACACTGCCTATTTCGCTTTTTCGAACTCAATGGGTAATAAATTAAGGAATTTTGAAGGAGTGTAAAGTGTGGAATGGAAAATTAATTACTATATCAAATATTAAAGAAGTAATTATAAATTTTACATGATTCAATGAATGATTCTTATTTTAGTTTAAATGTTTTATGCAAAATAATTGTTTGGGTGTTATAAATAAAATAATTTTTATATTTACTCATTTATAAAATATCAATTTAATGCATTACACTTTAATCTATTATTTTGCAAAGTTAATAAATAATATACTAAAATATCATTTTTATCTGATAAATCTATAGGTAAAATTCTGAAAAATATAGTTTACAGTCTATTATCAAATGATTACACTAAGCATTTTAAAACCTATCATTTATAAATAAAACTGTTTTGTGTACTTTATTTAAGAAAAACTACTGTAATTTTATTCTAATGTAACCTATTCTAACAAACTAATTCCTAAACTAAGAAATACATACATATATACTCCACCTGTTTTAAATCTATAGACAGATATTCTTTTAAACCCTTTAATATTTGGGGTGAATGTATAGATCTAAATTCTTAATTATCAAAGATAAATTAGACATTATTTTAACCATTATAATCTTTCTAAACGTCTGAAATTTAAACCTATTAGTTTAAATACTACACCTTTGGAATAATTAATTGAAAAGAAATTCATTTTTTAATAGTATGAGTGTTGAATAAATTTTAAAATAATAATTATGCAGATTATGAGTTAAAATATGATTTTATACGCATTTTTCCCCCTCTTTATGAGATAAATTTCGAAACAAGTGTTATGCGCTGTAAGCAATATCCTACTGATATGGAGCAAATGTCATTTAACTTAGGTCTTAGCAGCTGATTAATGTTATTAAAAAATGGTTATTTAATTTTTTCTTCATATTTAATATGATTTTGTAAGATCTTAAAGTATATTGTTTGATCATTGAAACATGAAGGTAGAGTTTTCATTCAACTATTATTTTGAGTAATTCCAATTTTATATTTCAAGAAACGACTAAGCCATCACCTAGACTTTCTAGATAAGTTATAAATTATATAAAGTATCAAATCAATTATTTTGAACAAAGTATTAATTTTCAGTTTAAAAAAATGAACGTTCCAAAAAAAAGTTTTTCTAATCTTTATAAGGAGAATAGAGAATAAAATCAAAAGTAGATAATAAAAGAAAGTAGAAAGATTTATCGATATAAAATAAATGAACACAATATTACAAAGGAAGGAAAAAAAAGCGAGAAGATATTTACAGGAAATCAGATTTTTATAAAAGCTTCATTGAGAAAAGTGATATTCTCTGCAACTGTATCAAGTGTCTCTGACCTTTAACAATTTATCTTTGGACTTTAATATTTGAAAATACGTTCATTCTAATGATTATTCTTTTAAAAAATGTTAAGAATTTTGTTGTTTAAATCAAATTCTTAACACTTCATTAATTAAACAATAATTAAAAATACTTCATTAATTAACGAATGATTAAAATATTTCATTAAAATTACTATTTAATTACTTATTTTGAAATATAATAATAATTTTTGAATGTGTATACATTTAATGTGAAATTATTAATGTAAAATGCCAGATATTTCTAAAAATAAACGAAAATATAAATATAAACAAAGTAATTGAAATTAATTATGATACATTTTTGAAAATCTAAATACAATTTAAAAAAGCAAAACTAAAAGACGAAAAGACTTTAGAAATGCCATTATCTGTTTACTTTAATTGAATGTTTTCGAAGAGTTAAATTCTATAATGGCTTTTATGTAATAGAATTTTAGATAATTTGAGAGTTGTAATTTAATTAAAATAAGATTACAATATCATTAACTTAATTACAGTTTCAAATATTAACAATAGCATAATTGAAAATATATTTATTTAGAACTGAAAAGTAATCCTTTATAATTGAATGACTTATATAGGCCTATATTTATTCACATATAAATATAGACAAATTGCTAATTGTCATTTAGCTAATTTAAAATAGAGCAAGTCGAAGAATTTAGAAGTAGAATAAATGTGTACGATAATATCTAATCAAATTTAAATCAAAATATTTAATGTTGAACTGCCTATTATATGTAATTTTGGTGTCTTTCTCCCTGTATATAAACTGAACTGTTTCCTTCTTGTTATCTATTGACCACCCAAGAACTTACTTCATATAATTGAAACTTGATTTTAGGGTCACTGATAAAAATGTTTGCTATTTCTTCTACAATTATTTATATACTTAGGTGCAATGTTTATGATATATTTAACTTAATAAGCATTTAAATTATTAGGAATATGTTTACTTAAGGAATCAAAGTACTTATACTTACTCTTTTGATGGTTCATGGGACATATGTAAATCGAAATCCGTAAAAAAAATCTGTACTCTTTCTTTTCCTCTTCCCATAAAGTGATAAGTGCAGTGGATGTGCATTGGATATGGCTCGGGATAGTTGGGACTAGTAAAGGTTCCATTTTTAGTAACGTCACTGGTTATACGTTGATCACAGCTGGTTGCTACATAAAAAAAGTCAAAATATGAGTAGAGTTTAATGATTTATGTCATAAAAAGACATTTTGTCTTGGGAAAAAATCGATTATAAAATATGTAACTAACAAAAGATAATTAATATAAAATGTACAGAATAATAAACGTTATATTTTGTAAAAGATTATCAAATAAACCTTATATAACTTTGAAAAATTAATTTATTTTTATTTTTAATTCAGAAATAAATAATTCATTTATGACCTAACAATGCTGGTTTCCATCTTATATATATTGTGAAATGTTTTTCGAATTACAATTCAGAATATATATATAAAAAAAAAGAAAGGATGATTATTTTTTAAACTGTAAAATTGAAAACAGACCAAATATTTAATACAAAAAAAAATCAGATTAATTTATAATCATAGCTAAAATTAAATAAAAAAGAAACAAATTATAAGCAGAAATTGAGTTTTATTATTTCTTTCTTTTTAAATCTTAATTTATTTCAATATTTTAATATAAAAATCTGCTATTGTATTTGGATATTCCCATAGTAACTGAGTATCTGTTCTATTGTTTACAGCAACAAAAATTTAGAAACTATAACATGTCTTTTTTTTTTTTATAGTAAACCTTCAAATCTATATCAAAATATGTCGAATAGGAATCTCGAAAAGTATATTTTATTTCAACAAGTTTGCTCAACTAACCAATTAAAAGCTTTCTGATGTTGTAAGCGATCGATAACTCGCAAGTCGCATGTTTGTAATGAACTACTGGTTATAAATATAACTCATCCGGACTAATTGAATTCCTTAATGAAAGGTTAAAAAAAAACAATAATAAATTAAATTATATAATATTGATGAAATTCACATAAACAGAATAATTAAATCAAAAATTATGCTTATTTATGGGATGCTCAAAAAATAAATTGCGTGAAAATTTAGCATAAAATTCATTAAAATAAATAAATGTGATAATAAAAGACGAAGGAAGTTGTGAATAAATAAATGAAATCTTTAATCTGAAATACAAACATAGTTATTTTTATTACTGAAATGTTAATTTCATGGGAAGAACATGGCTTTCTTTAACTCCTGTTACTTGAATAAAGTTATCTAATTAATTAATTAAATGTCTTTTTTTAATTTAATTTAATGAGATTAAATAAATCAAATAAAACAATAGATTATTATTTAAATTAAACTTCTTTAAATTCTGTTTTAGTATAAAAAATGTTTCAAGGTAAAAAATAAAATAAAATAAAATAAACGTATTTATCCAACAGAATTTGAATAACAATAGAATTATAAACAGAGAAAAGCGTTTGTTTGAAGCTTTTTATTTAGTTTATTGTTAGAAAAATTACACTGTAGTCAAGTACAGATGAATAATTTAAAAATAGATGTCCTATAATAAAATTTATTCATTCAAAATTTAATTACCATTAAAAATATTCGTATTAATTGGATTAAACTATGACATGATGTAGATTAAATACATTTTTTCTTATTTCTGTACTTTGATTAATTATGTTTATCGAATATCTATCAAAATTTCTTTTCTTTCGTTTCTTTTTCTTTATTTTATAACCTTTATATTTAAGTTAATCGAGTTTTATAGGTATCAACTCTTCGATAATCATACTGTATTTAAATAAATGATTAATATAATCCTTAACTGTAAAGAAGATTACGAAAATACGATAAAAATAATGCAACTTATCCTTATTGTTTTTTAAAACAAAATGTTTTTAAATTTACAAAAATAAAAAAAATATCTGATAATTCTCCACTAATCTATCAATTTATCTCCTATAAATATTTTTAATGGATACTTTTAATGAGTAAACTGTAAATTAGTTTTGCTTGAAACGTTAAGAATTAACGTAAATAATAATATAAAATTTAGAAAAGCATTCTAACTTAGTTATAAGTTAAGAAAAAGGATGTTCAAAAGCCAATAAAGCCAAAAGAATTATAAGGTAAAAACTAAAATTAATAGATATTTACTGTAAAAAATTCAAANAAAAAAAAAAAACTAAGTACCGTGAACTATAAATAGCATCACTTCTATGAAAACAATGATAATCCTTTTAAAGAAATTTAATATCGCTGTATCTTTTTGAGACAATTTAAAATAATCATATCGTGAATAAAATAAATATATATATATATTTAGAAAGAGATAATTAAGAATTTACGTATTAAGTTAAGAAAGAATAATGAACTCGCTTCTAAAACGTATTTTGAACTGGCAGGAAAACACTAGAAAGAGACTACATCACAATGGGTTCGAAAACAGTTACTGACTCGCTAGAGTCGTTAGGGAATGGAGAAAAAGAAAAGAAATAGCTAAAAGAAATAAAAATGTCTCCAGATAATGGCGCTACCGAACTGAAAAGGTTAACCCAATTTACCAAAATGCTGCAGTGTTTTTTCTTTTCTTCTTATTCGCAATATCCGTAATTAATTTAGATGTACGGATACTACAATAGGAATATTGAATTTTTAAAATCATATTCTGTGAATATTGATCAAGTGTAAAAGTAAAATTAAGAAAGCATTCTAAAAACTACTCTTCTATTTTTGTGTACGCGTGTGTGTATAGCGTACAAATCTGAATTATAATAGAAATATTTGATGCATCTCCATCAAGAAATGGTAGCAGATGGTGCAAACGTTCAATTGACCCAAAGATAGATGGTCCGAGCCGATAACAATGTTAACATTGTGTTGCCTATTGTCGGAAAAGGCGACAACAGATCGATCGAATCACTTAATTTGCAACAATGTCTGCGCTTTTATCACGAAAAATGCATGCATTATAATCAAAAATTTATCCAGAATTGCAGAAAGACAAGGAGAAAGTCTCCAGAAAGTACGAAAAAAATTGAATAAATATGTTGTTTACCTTCTCATAAAAAAAAAGATTCAAAATAACTCCTAGTCAGGCAAGCGAGAAGTGAAACAGAATCGATTAATAAACTTTTATTCGAATTTAGAATATTAATAAGAAAAGTAATAAAACTCTTTCACGCTGCAGTGAGCGATTAAACCGAGAACAAATCTTAAAAAATTACTCCTTTGTGAGATAAAAAAAAAGTGAAACAAAATTAATTTCTTACTTGATTCTTAAACCTTAGAAATATTTGGATAACTTCCAATTTCACTTACAAAATTCGGATAACAGCAAAAGGAAATTTTGAAAAAAGTGGTGAAAATTATAGATCCCAAGAAAATTCAATGACCCAATCACAAATTTAAAGAAAAGTGAAGAAACATCATACCGAGGAAACTCCTAATCTACTTTTCGATATGATATCCGCTGAGTGATTTGATTCAGTCGAAAACTGGGTCGAATCCTTTCTGGATATCCCAGACAAGACGGAAGTCCTCGCAACAAAAAAGAATAAAAAAGAAAAAAAAAGAATGATTGATCAGAAAATGTTCGATACAAACTTCGGGATGAAATCCGAACGGAAGAACGAATAATAATAAAAAAAATACACACATATTTGGGTTAAAACACAACAAAAATTCAATTTTATCGTCGTTTTTTATTATTTATTTATTTATTACAAACCCAATTTTTTTCTGTAGAAACTCTAATCTCATTTTTTAAAAATAAAATTAAAAAAAAAAATTCAAACTAGATGATTTTCGGTAATATAAATTAAACTAAATGGAATTTTTTAAAAGAATTCTAATTCTAGATAAATTAAATTGTTAATTTTCCTGTTTTGTAAACCGAATTAATATCTGAATTTTTCATTGATGATGTCAGACAGGTGAGGTAGCTATTTGAGTAAATCCACACTCACCAAAATCCGAAGATCTGTCCCAAGCGCTGACGACGAGGGCCAGAAAGAGAAAACTAAGCAGGATTCTCAGCATGGTCTGGACAGTCAACCAAGTCAGCACCATATTACAGCATCGAGAGTCCCGTCCACTGAAGACTGGCATAGAGATGAGCATGCGTGCTGAACGTTATTGATCCATCTCATCTTTACTTTTTCCATCCGTTTGGAATGTGCTGATTTCGGAACCTCTTTGTCATCCGAGCTTATGTCATTTGATTTAATTTTTCTTTCATTTTATTCATTTTTTTATTTATATAATCGTATTAAGAATAATCACCATCCCATATCAAATTTTCATTTGCATTCGATTATTGTGATTAAATTAACTATAATCTCCTTGCAGCAGATAGATTGCCATGCATCCTCTTACGAGTCATTCGTGAGAGAGGAGCATTTATCTTAGATTTTCTTCTATGATAGCATTGCTCTACTTCTAAGAAAGTTATTATCCATTTTCTGCCGAGTAAATTCGGCAAATTATAACAAAAATGACTGCAGGTGGTCCTCGCGCCAGAATAGATTTAAAAGTAAAGTAGAAAGAATGATAAATAATAAAATTAATGCTTGAAAAAACGAAGAACGAAAAAAATAACTAGGCAAGAATTCAATCTTATCAGGAAAAAAAATGGAAGAAAAAATTATTTCAATTATTATGCTGGAGGCATTTAATCTGCAGCATGAATACGATTTCTTTAAGTAAAGAAATAAAAGTTTTATGAAAATTATTTATTTTTTTTTTTAGCATATTTCATTATAACTTATTATTTTAAAATTATATATTAACAGAATATTATCATATATAATAATATAGATTTTTTTTTTACAAAAAGTGTGCCTGACAGAATTTGAATGTTGAATCTATAAAACGATAAAATAATAATTTTTTTACTTTAATAATACATTGAAAGATTTTTTTTATAAATTTTTCTTGACATACGGTCCAATATAAATTTGAGTTTCATTAGTTTTTGATCGATTATCAATATTTCTATGATAAAATCTTGCTTAATATAAAATTTAAATCAAACTATTGAGTGAAAAACTGAATACACTTTAACTTGGCAGAGAAGTTGCGAATTATTATGCAAAAAAAAAAGAAAAAATGTAAAACGTGAAAGTTTTTTTTAACATTTATATCCGAGAAGTTACGTAAAATTATTTAAAAAAAATGTTGCAAATTATAATTAAACGAGAATATTTTTGAATAAATTCAAACGTTGACAACTTAGGCCATTTCAGTTTTATTCTCGGTGTAATTCTAAATTACGTAAGAAATTTATGAGACTAACAAGATCATGTGACATCGGAAAAGAGGAAACGATTAGCAATTCTGCTGCATTAATAAATCTCTGATTTAGAAAAGTACTTATTTGTAATCATTTATAATTAACTTTTATCTTGTAATAAAAGTTAATTATAAAATATTACAAATGAATCTATTATTATTTATTATTTTTGTAATTATACTAAAAAATAATTTGATGTACAGTACTGTACAATACGTACGAATCAATTCGAATAAAAATGTACTATTGTAGTACAGTAGATCACTTTGTAAAGACGTTTTAATTTAAGTAATAATTCACCTTCAAAATAAGATGAAATTTAGTATATTATATTTCAAATATTCTATACATTGATATGCATTTCAAAACCTTGATGTTGTCCAGATGGCTTATTCCATAAATTATATTATGTATATGCGATGCGTTACACGAGAAAGAACGTGACGCGATTGATATTCTAGATGAAAATACGAACAATTTCCATTTCATATTTTGAATCGTTTAAAAAATCAGTTTATGTTATCGCATGAACATACATTTCTTCTCCACATAAAAACACTTTCTTTATACCGAGTTCATTATTTTCAATGAATAAATTAATTGATTAAAAATGCATCTATGTCGGGAGTAGTCTTTGTCGTGTATGATTTAAATACAGTCTATATAAAAAAGAAATGATTTTAAAAGTTTTAGTGTAAATCTAAGCATCGATATTTGCTTACAGCGACAATTTTTCCACATGATTTATGATACACTATACAGATTTTTATACATGAAAATAGGCATTACCTGGTAGTACTGTTGTCGTGTGATACTCCAAAGTTCTTCTTACTGATTCTGCAAGAAAAAATAAAATAAAATAAAATTTAGACAGACAATTTAAAAAATACGTGCACGAAGAAATAAGCAAATTTTACCAATGGATGGCACATCGACATAAGAAACTACGGTACTTTCATCTTCGAAAGTATAAACTCCTTTAAAACCTTGTCCTGGGAAATGACTTCTGCTGAGAAACTCTATAAACATATCCGAACCCGTAGATACATATTCTACAAATGTGTTTGTGTTGCACAATTCCCCTATTACTAGACAATTGTTGTCTTCTCCATCGTATACCATAATGACATCGGGACTGTTCAGACAACTATTTAAAAAGAATAAATAAAAATAAACATCTTGTTATATTATAAATGATGATAAATTATTACGAAGTATCGAAAATTATTAATTGATGATTTTAATTGTCTATAATTGTAGATTATTAGTGATCATGTTATTAACAAATGAATTATTCATGAATAATTCAGAATTTCCATCCAAACTTTTCATAATTATACATATCATTTGCATGAAACTCGATTCTGAAAATAAACATTGTACATGCAGAATGTAATAGATCCTATGTTATCATTAGCACAACACAAAGGATTAATTAACTACAATAGTTTTTCTAAAGTAATTAGATTATGAGCTTATAAATAATTAATAATATGTATTTCAAATATATCAAAATTAAAATAAATAAATATAAACTTCTTATTTATTTATTTTAACTTTTCACAAATACAAACATACAAAAATATATAAAATTTCATATCTATGTGCATATTATATATGAAATTTTATTTAGTTTGTATTTTGTTTGTTCAAATACTTTAAAAACAAACAAAAAAGAAAGGAAAAAAGGAAAATTTTTCAAAATTTAATATAAAATCTGTTTAAAAATTACAAATATAACCCAAAAAATAAGTTTCAACTAAAAATTTAAAATTAAGATCAAAAGATATTTCTACTAAAAAATGTATAAACGTGTGGGCTATTCTTAACTATTTAATGATGGCCACTCCACTTGGTAATTGCACTTTTATTTTTGTATTCTTTTCATTCTACAAGTACTAAGAAGACCGGTCCATTATATTTTCAGTCAAATCCACAATGAATCGGACATATTGTGAGGATTGGTGCCAAAATTCCTTAGCGGATAGATTCGAACCTGGGGCTGTATTCTGATCGTTCGTTCTTGTCTTTGAGAGGCAATGGGTGCGTTGCCTGATAAAACGGCTAAGGCAAGCCTGGATAAGCGGAGCCAATGACATAATTCGTTTCAAATGAATCATATTGTTGATTAATTATGAATAAATTTTTAACTTATCACTGATCTGCTTGTGACGTAATACTGTCTCACGAAGACGAAAAACAATACTCAGAATACAGTGCCTTTCAGAGTGATAAGGCCTTTACTACCTTAGCCATTCGATCTTCCATTTTATGTTTTAAATATTCTTTTACAACCCTACACTCAATTTACTATCAAGATCTCATATAAGGAGTGCAGCTAAAAATATAGAAAGGAGCAACTAAAAAATCTAGCAACGAGTTGTTTAACTTTCCCGGCAACATTTAAAACTGTACGTGCGGTGCCATCTATTATGATATTTTATTTTTAAAAACTTTATATATTTTTTATTATTATAAAATGGCAGAAAGCTTAATTTTGAGGTTAGTAAAAGGGAAGAATATACTGTACTTTATTACGTTACTAAATATTTGAAAATTACGAGTTATACGGTTTAAATTTGTATTTACATGGAATCAGTCAAGTATCTTTACACTTACATATGAACAAATCTTAATTATTAAAAAAAAAAAAAAAAATGGATATTAACAGCAATTGCTCCCTTGCATCCCTGGCTGCTCTACTGTTGCAAACTAAGACATTTGGTTTATCGCGTAAAATGGTAAATATGTTTTCCGTTTATTTTTGTTTATATCTAAATTATTCCAAATTATGAATACCGAAATAAAAAATTTGGACTGTTATATATTTTCAACAGCAAATACAGAAATTCAAGAAGAATAAGAATTACATGAATATGAAGTATATAAATGTGTTTTGCATTTCTTCTTATAGTTTTATAATAGCCTATAATTAGATCAAATAGAACTAAATTTTATAATGCTATTGTAGACATATGCTTGAGTAAATTTTAGTATATGAGTCATTTCCAAAGAATTCTAGAAATTCTTGAATAACTTTTGACTTAATAAGAGAGAACTTTCTTAAATTTTGAAATTTATGCCAGTTCAAATAAGTGAAAACTTAATAGAAATTAAACTTAATGATTTCAGATCATTTAAGACAGATTCTGACATTTTTTCTTATTGACTTTTGTTATTGCTCACAGATTGCAAAGGGGGATTAACGGATAAAAGCGAAATACCGTCTAACAATAGTGTCCAATAATGATAGAACATAATAGGAATAACAAATTATTTAACGTCAAAAAAGGAAAATTAGAGATTAGAGAATTGGATTTAGGGCACTGCACTACTAAAAGACAATTTTAAATGAAAAACTAATTCGTTTCAAACTAAGAATTAAATTTAGAAATTGGTAAATATATAATAAACTGCAATTAATGTTAGTTTAACTTCCTCTGAAAAATTAAGTGTAAGTTATTTAAAACAAAATTCGAGATCACTGTATTGAAAAATATTAAAGTGCGTAAGTGTAATATTATTTCAATGACTACTCACTTTTAAGTTTTTCTTTCTAATAATTTCTGAAGATATAAATTATAAAATTCAAAAATATTTAAGCAAAAAATTAATTATTTAATTATTATTAAAAATGAATTCATCAAAATGAATTCATCAATCTATGTTTAATAATCAATTCTTCGACTTTATTTTAATAATACGGGTCGATTCTTTCTAGGAAACCCACACATTCTCCAAGAACTATTTTATTGCATTGTATTTTCCTATGAAAATTTACACGCACCTAACTTAAAGTTTGCAAAACAAGACCTTCCTAAAGTAATGTTGAAAATGGCCCCAAGCACTTTTGTACGCGAGACTGAAAATTTGCGAAAACATTTGCTAATGTGATGGCATTTGGTAATGTGGTGATGGCAGCAAACTCCCACCGTATCGTATCTTTGAGTGCTTCAATTGTTCCAGTTTATTGTTGTAAACTCGCTCCTTAAAAGTTCTTCAAAAGTTATTGAGGAACTTTTGTGTTTTATAACGAGAAAATCACTGTACAGTAATAAAATACAAACATTTATGTTTAATGAATAACATAAAAAACTTTAATAACACTTCATTATTGAAGGAGATTGCAGCTTCCATTATTTTTGTTAGATTGCAATTCTTAATTTTCTAATTTGTACACTTAAAATTTATAACTTGATAAAGAAATGATTTAAGTATAGTGATTATACATTTATATTATGTGCCATATAAAAATATATGTATGCATGCTTGTATACATATAAACCTACACAGATGCCAAAAAACTATGTATATATTGTTTAAAATTATATAGAAAGAAATTATTTCTTTATTAAATCTATGTTTAAGAAAATAAGTTTATAACTAATCAATATATGGTTCTGAGTGACCATTAAATTCTAAATAAAAATAGTTGCAAGGTATAGGATAGTTTTTACTCAAAGTTTCTATCGACCGAATTGATTCAGTTAAACAATTTGGAGATGAATGTCTTTATTGGATAAAAGTATTAATGTTTTACTGAAAAGCTTTCTACGAATTGCTTTTGTTTCGAAGTTATGATGAATCTACAGCCATCTACTCACACACCTTTTTTTTCTTTTATTTTTAGCAAAAGATAGTGAATTAACATTTTACAATGTAACAAGTATAAGCAAGTAGAAATATAATTCTTTCTTTTTCCTTATAAAAAGCTATTTTTAATAAATTCAATTATCAAATTATAATTGATATTTGGGAGCAAATCTTCCTGGATGATAAGAAATGCCAAGACAGATTTCAGGAAAATGTTAAGGTTTCTATATCTTGAATTTATTCTCTATAATTGGTATGGTCTGATTATTAGGAAAAAATATATATATATGGGAGATGGTTAAAGATCGAAATCAATATTTGAGATGACGTGTTTCTTATCTACTAAATAACAGTCAAAACATATGAATACTCGAGCTTGAGATCCGTACCAAATGGCCCACTTGATCCCTTTTCACGAGATTTGATTGAAAGTTATTTGATTGAATTTAATAGAAGATGAAAAATTGATGTTAAAATTTCACTATAAAAGAATAATCCAGCATATTATGCAGAAAAGTTGGCTGCCTATTACTCTAGACACGCCCAAGTTTTTAAATGTGACTTTGATTAATTATCAATCGTTATCACGGATTTCGTTCCCAAATGACAAAGTGATGAAATATCCGTCAAGTAATTGTACAGAAAATAATAAAATTAAAATAAAAAGCTTTCAAGTTTTATTAATTCTATTGAAAATTCCTATTAAAAATTATTTAAAAATTATGAAGAAATGAACATTTTTAGATTGGCTGCTGAATCATTAAATTAAATGTTATAAATTTATTTGTTGATTTAAAAAGACGGTAAATATGCTAAGTCAATTTCTTCACATTTGATTATATCGTGAAATACACCAGAGGCAATAGTAAAGATTTACTGTTTGTACAACACAGTACAAAGTTTCCTTTTACTATATTTATTTCACATTATACATCTATTTAGTATAAAATTATCATATCTAATATAATTTATTACAAAATGTACTTTTAAATTTCTGAAATGTGATCAAACTATTCAATTTTTATGAGTAGTCACGGTATTTGCTTCCAATTCCTCTAACACGACTTTCAGTAATGCTTTCTCTATACGTTGCTCTTGCAGTCGGTTTTAAAGCCATTAACTTGATTATTTTTCTCTATTCTTTTGATTACTGTATCTAATTTAATCTTTCTTAAATTGTTATTAAACAACAAACGATAATAAATAAAGACAACATAATTAAATAATAAAGATTAAATTAAAAAATTCGATTCTTATTGCATTTTTATTTAACGCGATTGTTATAATTATTATACTTTTTAAAGCATACAAAATTTACTTTATAGACAATTATGCTTGAATATTTGAATCAAAAATATATAACTTTTAGCAGTGTATAAAAATTATAGGGGAGACCGGGGCAAGATCGGCATGTTAAGCTTTACTTAAATTTTGTGTAATAAATACTGCTGTAAACTGAAAAAAAAGCTTTGCATATTGTCTATTGGAATGTTACCTTACTATAGAACTGGTTAAAATCAGTTTGGAAATAAAAATAATTAAAATAATTACAACTTTACAAGAAGAGAGAAATTGACGAAGTTGCCCCGGGTATAGGGGCAAGATCGGCAACTTCTCTCTTTTTGTAAAGTTGTAATTATTTTAATTATTTTTATTAAAGTTGCCCCTGGTATAGGGGCAACAGTAATGGGGCAAGATAGGCACGTATATAAAATTATGTTATTAACAATGTATAAGTTGGAATTCACTATTAAAACAAAGAAATACAAATCCAACACCCATTTAATATTATTACAACGAAATGCAAGTTCAAAGACATATATACATGAATAACAAATGCAAACATGTTTTCATTTATCATCTGTTTGATTTTTATCCTTTGCTTCTAATGTGGCTTTATGTTGCCGATCTTACCCCGCTAGTCATGATTTCGAAACATTAAGTACAACCCTGAGAACAGAATGCCAAGCCACGATCTGGCCACGTGAATAAGTTGAAGTTACATCCTTCTAACAGGAAAAGTAACTTTCGTTATCATGGAATTATAACAAAACCTGCCAATTCAATATAAATGGAAAAAAATATATTATATGGAATTAAACGAAAATGAAAATTTGCTTGATAATTCAACTACGCTTGTTGGAGAACAATAAAAACACTACACTCAACAAGCCACCAATAAAACTCAATTGCCTAACCTATAACCAAAGTCTCCTTTTAATTTGTTTTTAAAAAAAAGCGCTTGACAAACTTGCCCCGCATGCCGAAGTTGCCCCGGTCTCCCCTACACTATTTTAATGCATTCAAAATGTAGAGTAAAAAGTAATGCACACAATGTTAAGTTATATTCTAAAGTTATTAACAATATCGTTGCTCGGGATTTGTAGTAAATGGATAATTTATAGTTTAATTTATAAGCTTTCATGTATAAATTATTCTAAATTTTTAAACAACAATAATTAAAATAATAATTCTGGAATTAAAAAGACATTATTATACATATCTATCGTATAGTCTGCATAGAAAAAAGAAAATATAGCCATGTCTATTTTATTTATATAGCAAATTTATCACTCTTTAATTAATATTTAGCCATTTCACTGGGCTGCAATTTGAAAAAATTGTAGACCTATAAATTCCCACTATCGTCTATCTATCTTCTGTCCTTCCTTAATCTCGAGAATGGTGTTAGATAGAAAAAAGTCAACATACATATTGAAATCTTAGTGTCAGAAGGTCCCGATTAACTATATATGAACTTCTGATCTGGACCGTAAGTCACGTGAATTCAATTCAAAAATTTTCTCCTGAATGAAGTTACATAGATGATTGGCATGAATGTGTTGTTATCAGGAAAAGTATAATATACACGTGCAGGGTCAAACCATTACTAATTTGAGATCGAAAGCATATATTTTAAATTAAATAAAAATATGATTATTTGTTATAAGTTGAAAATTTTAGTTTATTTAGGGAAACTAATTCGTGAACCAGCAATTATTTATTGTGACATGGACACAATGCCGGGCTGCAATTTTTAATTTATTTAATTAAAATATATGCTCTCCATCTCAAATTAGTAATGGCTTGCCCCTGTACATTATACTTTTCCTTTAACAATAGAATCGTGCCGGTCATCCATCGACTGCTTTCAGGAAAATATTTTTGAATTGAAATGACGTGACTTCCGGTTTGCATCGGAAGTTCATATATAGTTAATTAGGACCTCCAGACCCTAATATCTGGTCTCGGATTTCATCTATGTAACTCTGTTCTCGATATTAAGGAAAGTCAGACGGACAGACGGACGATAGTGGGAATTTATAGGTTTACAATTTTTTAAAATTGCAACCCAATCAATATTTCAGTTCTTCATATTTCATCTTCCATTATATGAAATTTTATTAAAAATAAAATTTATGAATATATTTATCAACTGAACAAATATGAAGTTCCTATGAATATATTCATAAATTCTATTGAAAATAACGAAATAACCAGTTTTACAACGAATCAATTCTTTTTCGTTATTATGATGTATGATGTGTCATTCCTTTTAAATTTATAATATATAGTTTATCAAAGCTAACTGATAGGAATATTTTGAAATTAATCAATAAAATTCTCATTTTAAACGTACCAATCAATAAAATTCAAATTATTTAAAGTATTCTTTCTATTTTGTCCGGTAAACCAGTGTGAACTTCTAAAATATTTGTTTGAAAATCAAAATGGCAACTACAACTAACACGAATTAGGCGTTCCAATAAAAGAACCGAATTGTTTCCTTTTCGTGGAAAGCAAAAGATTTAAAAGAACAACTTGTTCGAAGATACATCATCACTTTTTATACGGGAGAAAACAGGATTTAATTCTATAAGAATTTACTTTCGAAATATACAAACAGCAATATGAAGTACCGTACGTTATTTCTGTATTATTATTATAAATCTGTAATACGAAAATAAAAGTCAAAAGTTAACAAACAAATTATTTATTATGATATCGTCTGCAATTTTTAATCATATTTTAAATTTATTTAATTAAAATATATGCTCTCCATCTCAAATTAGTAGTGGCTCGCCCCTGTACATCATACTTTTCCTTTAACAACAGAGTCGTGCCGGTCATCTATTTAACATTTTTAAAGGTTTGAATTGAAATAACGTGACTCCGGTTAGCATCGGAAGTTTGTATATAGTTAATTTCTACACCACCAAATGTTTTAAAACACTGAGCTCGTTTCAAAAAGTTTTAACTTAATTGTAAAAACAGTTATTTCGAGCTAATGATGGAATTATGATGTAAAACGTAAGGAATTTCATGAAATTAGTCAATTATTCGCAAAAATTAATATATGAGATAAATGTAGTATTAAGTATAGCTACATTATCAGAAAACAGATAAATCTTCAACTTTTTTTTCAAACAAACTGAATATCTAATAATAATAAAATCGATTTAGTTAATAAACAAATCAATGGCACACTATAGCTTCGTGGGTGCCGAGACAAATTTGAATTAGAGGGTCTCATATACAATGTTGACTTCAGACATTTTTTTTTCTTCGGAAGAATTTTTGGAGGACACATTCTCTTGTAAAAGATTGATTTGGAGCTCCTGTTGATGAGAACCCTAGGCAATTGTTTTTTTGCCTACAGGATAACGCGCTACTGAAACAGATAACAATCAAAATTAAATCTTAACAAATAAATTATGATAAATAAAATAGTTTGGTGTCTTTTTTTATTAATTAAAATTATTATTTGTCATTACTTGTATAAAATATATAGAATATATTATTTTCAGAATACCGTAAAATTATGAATTCCCCCATTCTTTCTTGCCGCACTAAGAGGATCTTTACATGCCCATCATGGATTCGGCCAGTCCACAATGGGGGTTACTGAACAGCGCTGAAAGGAATTTGACAGCCCTTGGGCCATTCAAAAAAGTTTTTAGGCTCTGACCCTGACTCGAAAACAAATCCCTCAGAGCGGCAAATACGTATTTTGTTGCTTCGGATATCCGGCAGTCTATTGTAAATCCTATTACAAGAAACAATAAATATATCACGATTCTCAGATGGTTGAAGGAGTTGGCATTTGTAAAAGTGGGAGTGCATTCTATTTCCTGTCTACTTTCTTAGTTTCTTTAGAAAATGTATATAAGTCATATATTTACTGATATGCATTGTATTTATTGTTATTAAATGATTCTGTTACCTATTCTATTCGAAAAATCTTTACATTTTTATTAAAACCAAATGTTTTAATAAATTTCTTGAAACATTTTTAATATGCATTCAAGTTTACATTTATAATACTTTTTTACGTCATAGTGATGCATGTAAAATTTTTACAATGAGAAATCTTTCTCTATGTATATATTTTATAAATCAATAAACATTGATTCATCATTGTATCCATATTATAAATAACAATCCAGTATCGAACAGTTCTTGTTTGAGAAATTCTATTTTCCCCTCAATTGACGGCAACAAAAACAGAACGACAAAGTTATATTTTCTTGACATCGTGTCTAAAACAATTATTGTCTATAGACACGATTACGCCTACATCATTTCATATATTGTTTATAATGTGCTAGAAAATATATCTTTTTTATTCTACTTAAACTCACTTTCCATAAAACCGATTTTTTTTTAAAACTCTATCTGTTATATATAGATGATTCTATCGATCCAACAACAAAATTTNTAAGTAACTAAAAATAAAATTTAAAAATAAAATAAAATAAAAAGTTTTTAATGGATAAATTACAAAAATTTCAAAACAATTTAAAAAATTTAATAAATATTTTAATCGGTAGAGCTTGAAGGGTGAAGTTAATTCATCGTGAACTATGCCATTAAAATTAAATTTAGATTTAAAAAAAAAATACTAAAAATATTGATCACTTATTTAAATTCATGACAAAATCAAAATTATACGTTGAACTAAAAAGTACTTAAGTCTATAAATATATTAAAAACAAACGAAAGAAAATGACATTTAAGGCAATAGAAATTAAATAAAACATTATCATTTTCTTAAAGAGAAATCCACACATGGATTATTCTATTAAAATCACAATACCTTTATTTTTTTGCTTTTTTTTTAATTTCAATTTTTATATTTAAATTTCTCTTAAATCATAATTCTATGAATTAGATATATTTTAATATGATCTTGTGTCATTAAAATTAAATATAATTTCCTAAGTCACAAATAACGATTCACGAGGACGTTAGTTGTAAGAAAGTAATTAAACGAAAGAAAATTCATCCCTGAAAGAACTGTTTGAAGATGAATTTAATTCGAATATCTTTAAACGATTTTTCGTTTTTGAAGATTGTATACCTATTATTTACAGTTTTTCATTCTTTAACGCAGTCTAATGAGATTAATATGCACTTATTATCAAGAGTTTAAAAAAACGTTTAGTATTTATTTAAAAAACAAATGGATCTGAGTGTTATTGTGATAATTTGACTTTATATCACAATATATCGTGTAGTAAAATATGTTTAATCTCACGTAAAATAAGAAAAAAAAAAGTGGATATTTTAATATTTCATAATTTATCAATGATAAATTTTAAAAATATACTCATACAAAAACATTTTATAAATGAATATATAATGTTAATAATATGCGTTATAATATTATAAAATATAATTTTATAATTCTGATAAATTACTAAAACAAATACATTGTAACTAAGTGATTAACAAGTAAACTTTCAGGCGAAAAACAATAATTTCATTCTTTATCAAGCATTTTCTGTTTGCATTAGAAATGTCTCACCTCAAATCACCTCTTTGCAATCGGATGTGTTCAAACATCACTTTAACCCGTTCGTTATATCTGGCCATGAAGCGATAAGTGCACTTAATGTCTTTCGGATAGGTACTGGGATATTGAGGGGAGTAAAACTTCCCCCTCGAATGATTAGTACTGCCACTGAAGAACTGATAATCACAAAGAGTTCCTGGTTTTAAATTTCCTTGAGTTTCAAACATTTCTACAAGATAATAAGAAAAGAAATTATAAATGAATTTAATGTTATAGGACCGTGATAAAGGCTTTATATTATTTTCTTTTTTCTCCCTTCCTTTTTCAGTTATCGATCTCTATCGTTTACACGATTTCGTTTTTCAAAATATATCGAAGAAACGAAAAATCTACTTACTTTGGCTAAGAAATCGATAAGTTCCGCGAAAACCGGTGTTATTTCCTTGCCTCCAATCAGAATGGAATTCAAAAACAAGCGAATAACTTGATGAATAATGTGTCTGATCGATATCACCCAATTTTCCACACATCACTAAATTCCATGGTGTATGTTCGTTAACGGAACTTTCTTTCAAATGAAGAAATAACTTCACGTAATCTCCATATATACAACTGTAAGAATAATAGAAAGTAGAATTTTTTCCTTATTTCTTGATTTTACAACAAAAATTTTTAAATTAATAATCGTTATACGTAAACGGGTTATAGAAAATTTAAATTAAAAAAAAATATACTCCAAAATTGTGCGAAATTTATTTATAGATAATCTTAATGAATTATTTACATAATTTAGTTATATATTTTTTATATAATAGAAAACTTTATATAGCAGGTCGAAATATAATAAAGTGCTGCAATATATAAATATATAATAATAATATAAGATAATTGAACTAAATATATTCTCGCATAATTTTGGTTTAGAAAATGTTTTGAAATCAGTATTTATCATTTGAATTATATGGAATTAAAATATGCTAAACGTAATAGTTACAATTATGTTTACTGTATTATGTTTAATGATGTTATTTTTAAATTTACCTAATTAAACTGATTTTTTCAATTATAATATTGTTTTTAATACCCACTAAGCTTAAGAATCAGAAAAATTTTCTTAAAATTACTGATAGAATCTCAAAACAGTAACAATACAATATTCCTGCTTATAGAAAGAATACAAGAATTACATGAAATATCTGCTTGGGATTTACTTTATGGGATAATAAATACTTTCATTTCATAATTAATCGTTACTAATGTCCGTAACATTCTAAAGAAGCTTATGACGTTCACCATCAACATCATACAGTAATAGAAATACTGATGTAAATTAAATTTGGTTACCTGTATCACAAAAGTTTATATTGGTTTGGGAAATAACTTCCACACAAGAGACATTAAATAATCTATATGAGAATTATTAAGCAGATATAACGCATTTTGGTCTTAATTTCATTACGATGTAACGTTTAATCAAGCTTCTGTTTTTGAAGACATAAATAACTTCAAATTACAGAAAAAAAATTGTTTGAATATTCAAAGTATTAGAAATCGTAAAATCTCAATTGTTAATTTAACTTTCTACTTCTATTTAGTTTTTCAAATATCAATATGTAACCTGTTCAAACACTGTAATTCTCTAGGAATTATCACATCCACAGATTCCAAAAATACTAGCCAATCAACAATTTTATTTTACCTAGATGCATTTCGGAAATTACAATATTTCCCTCCTGAGTAAGTTTTCTGAAATGCATCTGGGTAAAATAAAATTGTTGATTGGCTAGTGCTTTTGGAATCTGTAGATGTGATAATTCTTAGAGAATAATTGTGTTTGAACCGGTTTGAATTGTTAAATTTAGCTTTTTTATCATATTCTAATTAATTAAATATCCATCTCAAAAATTTTCTAAATCACACTTAAAATTATGCCAAAAGTTATTAAGAAAACGCTAGTTAATTTATTTTGAAACATCTTATGTACGTCTTACATTCAATTACACTTCTATATATATATATAAAGAAGTAATTGAATATATATAATAAATATATATAACTAAATATCTCTTAAAGCAATTTTATTAGTAATAACTGTTTAACAATGTCTACGTATAAAGATATACAGAATAATATGACATTATGATCTTAAAATATATTAAAGAAACTATTTCATATTATTTTTATTCAAAACTCAGAAGAAAAATGATATAAAAGAAAGATGAGAAGAAGAAGAAGAAGGAAGAGGAGGAGGAGGAAGAAGAGAAGGGAAAAAAATTAAAAACTGGAGAATATAATCTAAGGTTACAGCTGCTTATAGTATGCTTAAATTCTCGTTCCATAGACTAAAAGTTTACTTTTAAATCTTCATCCATCGAGAAAATACAATAATTTTCTTGTCAATTATGGAACAAAATGGACTATTGAATCTTACTTTTTAATTACATTTGTTTTCCTTCGTAATAGTTTAATTAATACAAATTTCCTATATATGAGAAAATACGGAAAAATTGATTACATATACTGTATAATGTTTTCGTAAATTAATGGATACATTTTTGAAATAAGTAAACTTCAAAATAAAACATTTACAATTTAATTTTGCTACAAATCTGGTTCTACTACAAACAAACGAAATTGGATAAAGTATTAATTATAAATTTCATAATGAAACTTATTAAAACAAAATTTTCCGTTTTATTAAAGAGCGTAATCAATCCAAATATGTAAAAAAAAGTAATAATTTCGTTTGAACAAACCAGCGATACAATTTTAAATAACAATGCAAATTTATTTTACATCATCTTTATAAGTAACTAAAAATAAAATTTAAAAATAAAATAAAATAAAAAGTTTTTAATGGATAAATTACAAAAACAAATACATTGTAACTAAGTGATTAACAAGTAAACTTTCAGGCGAAAAACAATAATTTCATTCTTTATCAAGCATTTTCTGTTTGCATTAGAAATGTCTCACCTCAAATCACCTCTTTGCAATCGGATGTGTTCAAACATCACTTTAACCCGTTCGTTATATCTGGCCATGAAGCGATAAGTGCACTTAATGTCTTTCGGATAGGTACTGGGATATTGAGGGGAGTAAAACTTCCCCCTCGAATGATTAGTACTGCCACTGAAGAACTGATAATCACAAAGAGTTCCTGGTTTTAAATTTCCTTGAGTTTCAAACATTTCTACAAGATAATAAGAAAAGAAATTATAAATGAATTTAATGTTATAGGACCGTGATAAAGGCTTTATATTATTTTCTTTTTTCTCCCTTCCTTTTTCAGTTATCGATCTCTATCGTTTACACGATTTCGTTTTTCAAAATATATCGAAGAAACGAAAAATCTACTTACTTTGGCTAAGAAATCGATAAGTTCCGCGAAAACCGGTGTTATTTCCTTGCCTCCAATCAGAATGGAATTCAAAAACAAGCGAATAACTTGATGAATAATGTGTCTGATCGATATCACCCAATTTTCCACACATCACTAAATTCCATGGTGTATGTTCGTTAACGGAACTTTCTTTCAAATGAAGAAATAACTTCACGTAATCTCCATATATACAACTGTAAGAATAATAGAAAGTAGAATTTTTTCCTTATTTCTTGATTTTACAACAAAAATTTTTAAATTAATAATCGTTATACGTAAACGGGTTATAGAAAATTTANTAACGGAACTTTCTTTCAAATGAAGAAATAACTTCACGTAATCTCCATATATACAACTGTAAGAATAATAGAAAGTAGAATTTTTTCCTTATTTCTTGATTTTACAACAAAAATTTTTAAATTAATAATCGTTATACGTAAACGGGTTATAGAAAATTTAAATTAAAAAAAAATATACTCCAAAATTGTGCGAAATTTATTTATAGATAATCTTAATGAATTATTTACATAATTTAGTTATATATTTTTATATAATAGCTTCTTGGTCCTTTTTTTTTTCTTAATTTTCTTTTTAATTTATTCTTTTATAGCTACGCATTTGGCTATTAGTTTAGGACTTATTACACTACGATTTTTTAGGAATATTGACTTTTTTCGTTTTATTTTTTAAATAAATTCTAACTCCAATATGTAGAACCAAATAAAAAGTAAAAAGAAAAAAGTTTCAAGTAAATATTCCTAAAAAACGTAATGTGATAATTCCTAAACTAATATCCAAATACAGTGGTACCTCAGGTTACGAACGCCCCAGCATACGAAATTTTCAAAATACGACATGAAATTCGAACATATTTTTGCTCCACGATACGAACAAAAACTCACCATACGACGTTACATTAGTTCGCATTTTTCATTTGTTTTTCTTACTACAGTTATTTTTTTTAATGTATTACTTGGCTTTAATTTGAGTATGTTTTTCGCGTTGGAACGAATTATTTGGTTTTACATGTAATCGTATGGGAAAAGATGATCCACCTTACGACATTTTCATGATACGATCTCAGTTTCGGAACGGATTAATTTCGTATCTTGAGGTACCACTGTACGTAGTTATGCAAGAATAAAATAAAAATAAAATTAGTTTTATATATATATTTTTAAAATTTCAATCTAATTTTAACAATTCTTAATCTTCTTCAGTAGAATAATTTTTCGATAAAAATATTGAGGAATACTTTTATCGAATAAAACATTTTTTTTTTAAATTATAAAGTTAGGAAGATTCGTACAACTAACTCTAAATTTGTTTTTTGTAGATCAAATTCGTCAAACGTGATCTCGACTATTTCGTCTTCTCCAGCTATAAAGGTATACAGGATACAATCTGTGTTATCTTCGTAGGGGACGGGCCAGTTGGGAGATGTAAACACACCATATTCTTTACCGTAAGTATTGTCGTAGGTAATGCATTCACAGCCTTCGAGGAAAGAAAGAAACATTAATTACACTACCTCCTCTAGAGAATGATGAAGATGGAGAAGAGAGGAATAAAAAAAAAAGAAAAAAATACTCACCAGCGCCCAGACCTGTGGATGGAATGACGGAAGATAAAACAGCCCACACCATTGTCACCACCTAAAAGACAAGTTAAATGTTTTCATTAGTTGTAAAGTAATGAAAAAATTCGTTAAATTAGTTTTAATTATTTTTATAATAAACTTTTATTACATATATGTAGTACGAAATGTTACTTCCCGTAATTGTTGTAAATGTACGAATTAAGAGTACGCATTCATTCTACACATTGGATAAACGTTGTTTGTTAATTGCTTCTTTCGTTTACCCAACTCTTCGGGGAATTGAGTATTCAACAATGTAAACTACCGAAAGAGATCAGATGGTTTTTCAACTGCGATTCCATTTTCTTAAAGTGAAAAGAGACGTGAAATGGAACCAAACTAGATGATTTTAAGCGATTTTCAAATAAGTAAAGCCATTTCTAAAGTACAAAGATGAATAAATAAATAAATTCGAACTAAAAGTAAATAAATAATTCATAGAAGTAGAGGACCTTGAGTGCGTTTGTTTTCTTAATATCATCATTGTACGCCAAAAAATACTTTATTATGGAATGGAAATCTTGTTTAAAAGGTTTATAAGTTTTTTGACATAAAAAAAAGAACAACTTTCTGCTATTCGCAGTACGATTGGGAACGATGCTTTTCTCAAACCTTTCTCAAGAGGACGAAGACGACTTAATCTCATAGGGTCGGGCAGCGAGTTAATATATCCCGCTGCAGATACTTGAAGATATCTGATGTTGCCCACGCTAAGCCATATGGAAAAAGAACGTTGTAATGGAAACCGTTTTCTGAATACTCTTATTGGCTCGGTTCTCTTTAGCCAAGACGATTTAATATTCTTTCAATATGATATATCGAATAAAGAGCTCATTTATAGCACTTGAAAATCCTCGCATATAATAGCATTCATTAAAATATTTTATTGCGTTTATTTGTATTATATACAATATATCTAACAGCTGTTATTATTTCATTTATTAGATATTGCTATCATTATTTAATATTACATTTTCAACTGAATAAATTAAAAACGATTCATTAATAAATATAACGAGCAAAAACTATTGTGACATCGTCACAATGCCAGGATGCAATTTTTAATTATATTTTTAATTTATTTAATTTAAAATATATGCTCACGATCTCAAATTAGCAGTGTCTTGCTCCTGTACATCATACTTTTCCTGCTAACAATAGAGTTATGCTGGTAATTATCGAACTCCTTTCAGGGGAAAATTTTTGAATTGAAATAACGTGACTTCTGTTCTATCTCGGAAGTTTATATATAGTTAATTTGGGCCTCCTACCCCTAAACTTTCCATATCTGGTCTTGATTTTTATCTATCTAACATCGTTCTCGAGATTAAAGAATTTATAGGTCTACAACTATTTCAAATTTCAGTCCAATTAAGTTTAGATTTTAAAATTAAAAAATATTTATAAATATGTAATTAAAAAAAACAGTATTTTAAAATTTACATATTGTTAAATTAAAAATATTATCAATAATTTTATTTATAAATTATAAACATTTTTAGAAATGAATAAAAATAGAAAATCAAGTTTAAACTCGCAGATCTATTTAAATTCTTTAAATTAACACAAAGATATTTTAGAATAATTTAAAAGTCAAGAATTTGTACCGAGGTTAGAAATAACGAATGCCTTGCATATTTTAAAACCGCGGTATAAATTTTTACAGCATGTCTGCACGATAATTTATAAATCTACCAAAAGTTTTGGAAATTGAAATTAAACAAAGCTACAACAAAGCAGTTTATCGACATCAAGTGGCTAGTAAATATTAAGAATCTGGTGATTGATTTAAATATTAATGCCACGACGATATTCAATTAAGTATGCAATTAATTTAACCGTTAATCAATTTCCATAATTGTTATCACATAATTGTATAATAAATCGTTTTGTTCGTTTATAATGACATTTAAAGAACGAAATGTATAAACAAAAAAGAAACGACATGTATAAATTTTGAAATATTTTCAAAAAAAAATGATATTATTAACTCTTTTTAGTTAACATATTTATAAATTTTTAAAATAATTCGTTAATTAAAGTATAAAGAAGAATTATGAGCGGGTTATTACCATTAACAAATGAGCAATTTAGATATGTGTAATTATATTAAGATCTCTTAAATTAGTCATTAAAGAAATTATTTATATAAAACTTCCAAAAGTTTTGTAAACTAGATATTAATCTAATTTAATGAGTTTAATCTAATTTATAAAAGCTGGTAAAGTTTTACAGATTTAATGTAATCTCCTCAATTATAGCAAATAACAATTTGGTGGCTATTGATAGGCCTACCGAAATTATTTGCATAATGTAAATTATTTAATTTATAAATGTAAATTAGTTACTGGTTTATATTAATGCTACACTTCTGTTTACATGTTTATACATTATATAATGCTTAAATATGTTTACTTGCTTCCAGTTTGTTTATATAAAGTTTGTATTGTTACGAGAATATCTTATAAATAAATAAAATATTTCCTATTTACATGATACACATTAACTAAATTATATACAGTCAAATCTCTGTACTGTTGTTTAATAATACATTTTTTTTTTTTACTCGTAAAATACACAATGTTTTCCTTTTACTTCAACGATAACGCAGTAAATTAAATTTTAATTAATTTTAATGTATTACTCGTTTTTTGGAATCAAAATGTAATACTCTGTTAATACAGCATTTCTATCATCTCACGAACGTTATCTGCAGTCAGTAGGCACTATTACACACGAGGACAGTTGCCAGATTTAGCCTGCTTTTGATATTTTAGCGCCTAAATTTTTTGTTTAGCGCTTAAAATTAATTATCTTTTTTCTTTGTTTAGCTGAAACGTTAGCTTTTGAGCAAAATATTTTTTTATTACACGTAACACTAAACTTAGAAAGGAAACTAAGTTTTAATATTTTTTCTAGAGCAGTTTTAATGCTTTTTTGGCACTTTCAGTTTTTCAGGAAATTATAAATTATAGTAAACTGTACGTTGCAGTTAAAATTCGTCAGAACGCTGTTCTTAATATTCAAAAGTAATTGTAACAAAACCTCTTTTACTTTTAGAATTAGTGTAATTTGCAAAACTAAGAAAACTTTATATAATTTCTGGGGAACTTTGTTATATTAATCTTATTTAACATAATAAATTTTCTCTTAGAAAGTGCTCAAAGATGCCTTAGTGTTGCAAATTGCTTTTTGTGGCCTAATCATTTTAATAAGTATATTCTCCTTAAAAAATTATATTTTGGAAGTAGTTTAGTTTTTACTTTTTTAAATTTTGGTTTTACTTGTTCGTTTTTTCTAGGAAGATTCAGATTCTGACTGCTTTTGGATTTTGATGTTTAACATATAAGTTACTGCAGAAATAATATGCAAGAAAATCACTCAAATTTTGAACTAGAGGAGAATAATAATACTATATGTTTTTCAGTTCTCTTTTGTTTCGCTTAATATTGCTCTAGAGAGATTTGATTGTATTTAGAAATATCTACATTTACTTTTATTTAACAATAAACAAACTTATATAAACTTCCTATATATCGATGATCTTGAGGGCCCTGAATCAAATCTGAGTGAGCAACTCCAGATATGTCAGATCTCGTCCCTGACCACCAGGCCTCTAAATGAGGCCTGGTGGCAGAACTCACGATAGATATAATTAATTAAAAAGACTCACTTAGTGCCCGCGAGGAAGAGTAAAAATATATATATAGTTTATATATGTACCAATTAAACTTACCTCATTCATATTCAGCATGGTGTTAGTGTGGAAAGCTTCCTTGTCATGGAGATATCCAATCAGCCAACTTATCGTGCTCAGACTCCATCGTTAATCTATACGACACGGATAACTGATATCAATGCGAACATTTTATAATATTAATATTAAATTATGTTTTGTTTTGATGGTTATTTCCAAATAAAATAAAAATCTGTTAAACAGTCAATATTTGCCCTATCATTTCCATTGAACTCATATGTATTGGATGCCGGCCATATTACTACAATACCAGCTGCTGCTTTAAAATTCTAAATTTTGAAACTGTTCCAGCTGTTGCGAGAGAAAGTTCGATTGCCGATTATAAGTGCTATTTTTTCCCTAACTTCAAACGACAGAATAACGAGATGCCTTCTTTAATGACGTGTGAAAGAATAAATACTTATCATTACAGGTTTGAGGACTTTTCTTCTAAGAGTAACAAAACTATGCAAAACCGACTCATTAAGCTTTCCAACTATTCTAAATGAAGCTGAAATCTGTCAAAAATAGAACTAAAACAGTAGAAAAATAATAAGAAAAAAGGTCTACTTTTGATTTTACTGGAAACGAGCCCAGAAAATTCCCTAATTGAACGCCTTTCGAATAATGCAATTATATCACGACTTTTTAAAAAAATTTTACATAATTAAAATTACCATTTCATCGACGGTTTCGCTTCCTCGTTATCAGGATAATTCTTCCATTGTGATGGACTGAAAAAAAAAATTAATTATCATATTGATTAATCGAATAAAAATAAATATATATAAATAATTTAAATCTAAAAAATATTGAAGATTTTATGTTTGTATTTTCTCTTATCAGCAAGAAAACTGAATAAATTTTAAAAATAACAACTCGTATATCTGAATTTGGTGGATGTTATGTTAAGGAAAGTCAGTTGAAGTTTTTTAAATGATTCTTCAAGAAAAATCAATGAGTCGAGTGTTATTTTTAAGCTATAAAAATACAGCAACTTTTCTTTGTGTACCTGATAGAATTTTCTTTCCAGAACTTTTGAGACCAAGAAGATTAATTAAAAATAAAAGTTTATACAACTGTAAAGCTGAAGAATTTTTTAAAATAATTTTTTAAATTGGACAGTTTTTTAACAGTTTAAATTAAATTTAACGTAATATATTCATAGATCATTTTAAATCTAATTTACCGAATTTATTATTATAAAAAAACAATAATTAATTTAAATAATAAATAAAAATATACTGTAAATGCTATAAATTTTTAAGATATGTTTTAATGTAGTAACAGTAAATAATATAAATAAATACTTNCCATTGCGCATGCACAACATGGCTTTTTGTAAAGTTTTTTCGAACTTATAATATCAAACTCTTGTTTAAACATTATTCCATAAACAAATAACCATCTAGGAATGATTAAGAACCTGATGCAGAATCAGATAACCAGATGAGGTTCAAAAACTTTTTTTTTTTTTGTTATTATACTGTAATTTAATTGGTTCTGAGTGCATTATTGTCATTAATCCAGTGTGGTGAGTGGTTATTTGGTTTATATTAACTGGAAAATAAGGTGTTGGTGCTTTTAAAGTATTTAATTTAAAAAATCTTAATAATCCTTTCCTTTCTCTTACAGCTGCCTTTTTTAGCCTCAATTTGAGGGCAGATGTTAATGAACTTCTCTAAGAATAAAAAAGTGCCAAAAATTATAAAAAATAGGACTGTTTAAATTCAGTTTATATATCAATTAAAAAAATCTATAAATTTATAATATTTAGGAATAAATTTAATAAATTTATACTTTTGTAGTAGATTCATACATTGGCATTCATAAATGGACAAACAAGACATTTGCCCATTGGGATTGATAAAAAATTCCACAATTTATAATTCTAAAAGTGATTGAGATATGTATTCTTACATCCTTAGCCAAGGGATGCTTTGATGCAATACTGTGTTTTATAATCTACTTATGAAAAAAATCCAAAAAAATTAAATAATTAAATAAAAATTTATTGATGTAATTGTTTGTCTCCAAGCTTTGCCCTCTCCCTTGGAAAATTTTCTGCTGTTGCCCATTAGATTATACAGAAATGTATTTAAGTAGTAAAACAATTTTTAATATTATAACAGTTTATTATTGAATAATATATTTCTTTCAGTTAATCCAAGGAAAATTGGCTGACATGTACACAACTCTGAATGCTTGTCGAGCTTACTTGTATAATGTTGCAAGAGCAGTAGATAAAGGTCATGTCAGTTCCAAGGTAAATGTTTTCTTGTAAAAATTTGAATATAACATACATAAATTAAACAATTACAGTGAGAATATATTTTTTGTAAATTAATTTTAATATGTTTAATATGAAATTTCCAATAAAGAAGGTTACAGATTTAACTGAAGTTTCTTTCAGTAAATTTCTGCTTAGTATATCTGAATATATATTAATTTTAAAAGATATAACCAAAAATTACTTAAAAATAAAAATAACTGGAAATTATTATGCAAATTAAGAATTACTAGAATATTTTAAATTTGCAATATGAAAATAGGTAGATGCAGTAGAATGTAATATACAGTTGAATCCACTTAAGCGAATACTCTCAGAATCACTGCTTTATGCCTCCTCATCCAAAGTAACAAGATTACCCAGAGGATTGTTAATGGTCATCAATGTGCAGCGACAATTTTCAAAAAGGATCAGATGTGAGAAAACCTATTTTTCATACATTATAACAATTATTTAAACACTGGGAAGAAAATTCATTTCATCTCACATTATTGACACATTAATTTTACTTTCCCAGCTCTTTTTTTGACTGATTATTTTTACTTTCCCAGCATTTTTTTGACTGATTGTCATACTTTCCCTGCTATATATAGCAGAGGGAAAGTATGACAATCAGTCAAAAAAAGGCCCCACACAGATTTTTACATTTTTTGGATTGAGAGGACTCTTGAAATGTCAAGAAATGCAAAATATTTGGAGATTTTTTTCTATGTATGGATGTTAGTGTATGTATGGGGCATGAGTTTGTTCACCCCTTTTGAAGCTTAATAACTCATGTGTCTTTTGTTGAAAATTTCTGAAATTTTGCATGGAGGTTTATATATAAGGGAGATTGATGCTATTAAATTTTGATGGTTAAAGGTCAATTGGGTGGGGAGATAAAGGGGGTAGTGTCATATCTTGAGTAGATAAGACTTAATGACAATTTTATTCATTATTAGAATTCCAATTTTTTTTTTTATAAAATCCATTTCTACTTTCAAAATTAAACTTTTTGCCATTAAAAAATATAATAATAAAAAATATAAAACAGTTTTAAATAAAATAGAATACAACATGGAAATTATTGATTGTCTTCACTCTGATGTGACGATTCACCTAGATCAGCTGCATCATTCAGATTCAAACTGTGCTATGTTTCACTGTAAGGGACCCACTTCTTGTAAAGAGTCAGTCTTCTTTCATATTGAATTCAAAGCTTTTTAATCACATATAAGTAGATTCACACTTTAGACGAAAACTTTTAAGTGTTTTATGATAATAGAAATACAAAAATTACTAATGTGATATTCTTTTCAATAAACACAAAAAACAAAATCTCTTATTACAGAATCACATGAATGCTCACAAAACACAACAGTATGCTAGGAACACATGTATGCAAGCTAGGCCTGTCAATCGAATTAACTAAAAGGAGTCCTGAGGGGTGTTCAGGTTGGTTCATGGAAGAGTTGAATTCATCATAAAGGAGGGGAGGACAGATTGGAAAAATATACATTTTTCAAGTGAAAGGTTTCAAACACAAATGCATTAAATATAATATTTAGACAGTATTTGAAGAAATTTAGAGGACTAACCTAAGAGGACTAAATTTAGAGGACTAACCAAGAATGGACTAACTAGTCCATTCTTGGCACACCATTATTAATGGTATTCAATTCTTTCCATTTTTTCTTATTTTAGGAGTCCTATGTAACTTATATCACATTTGGAAACATTAAAATTTATTATCACATAATTTTCTTCTTACTTACATCATATTTGTTTCCATTCTTATTTCATCAGTTTTATTGTTCTATCAAATAATCAGTAAATACAGTTACATTAATTTTACTTCTTGAAATACAGTAAGAGGTCTAACTGAAAATATGTGAAGATCATTGCTCCAAATTTTTGAATGCTCTCTTAAAGAATATACAGAGTAAAAACAAATAATTACAGTACCACTAAATAAGGTCATGTAAACTCTGAAATCTGGTTGCTAATTGCTTCTTGCTTTGTATCCATGAAATGAGGACATATATGTGCTGTTTGTTAAAATATATTTTATGATACCTTTTTTAATATGTTAATGCTTCCCATGTGTGCTCAATAAAATCTGTTCATTATGATTCTGTAATAAATCTTTTAATTATCTGTTTATTAGAAAATAGATCAATGGAAGGTTTCACAAAATTTCAAGGAAATGTAGAGTCCTGTTGCCATGTGTCTACATACTATAAGATTAAAGATAGATCCTTATCTTTCTTAGAATACAGATTTGTTATACACACTGCTGCTCTGAAAATGCTGCCAACATAATGTTCTTTTAAATGGACTGCTCTACTATCTGGTACTTTGTTAACAGCAATCCTACTAATGCAAAGTAAAAAATTGGGAAATATATATATTGTCTCAAAGATTAAGCCATGCATATCTAAGTATATATTGAAATAAGGTGAAATTTATATACAGTTATATGTTCAATATTTATTTTTTAAATTTTCAATTACTGTATTTATAATTTTTATTGAAAAATATAAATTACACAAATTTTTAATAAACGATTTACTGTAAAATATAGTTCTGTATAATAATATCGTAACTGATAATCTGTTTTTATATTGACATTATTTGTTTTAAATGTCATTGTTAAAGAAACAATAATGTTAAATGGGCTTTCGTGGTATCGATGTTTACGTAAACGTCAATTAACACGATATAACCACGAATAAAATTCAGTATTGTAAAACTAAGCTTATTTTATATCAAAAACACTTGCTGATGAAAGAATAGAGGATAGAGATTCCATAGCGTGTATTATCTGTTTAGTAAAGCCCAGAATTTTTAGTACTCAATTATATCGCGCTTTTTTTTGTCTCCCGACAAGTGCGATATAACGAGGGACTACTGTATTAGTAACACAAGACTAATTACAGTCAGTTTAATATTTAGTTGGCTATTCGTTTCATTATGCTAATTGTGACATAAAATCATCTGGGCTTAGAAGCAACTAGTTTTTTTCACAGTCCGACAACGTTGTCCAATGACATGAAATTTTTTAGAGTCAAGTGTCTTTCCATTTTACACCAGACGTTTGATGTTTAAACATTATTTGATCTACTTGTATGGCTGTGTGTAATAAAGCATTTCTTGCTAAAATGTGAACTAAATTATATGGACTCGTATTCAAATTCATAAACATGCATTCATATGAACTTTTAGCAAACACAGTTCTAAGCCAGTAGCCGATATATATCCCTACAAACTAACTGCTTTTTTGGAAATTTCACATTGGATTTGCAGCATTGGGGATTGAAATCGTCTTTTGGTTGATTGTATACAGCTTTCTCTGATGGCCAAAATTGTCATAGAAAGTAACTTTGTCGCTCCATACTATTTTTGTTAGTCTTACATTATCAATGTAGATGCTATCTTTCCCCCACAGAACCCGCCTTCTACGTGTGCTTATAAGGTACGATTTAACTTTTGGCATACATGATCGGAACTCCCATTTCCTTCAGGCAACGAACTGTTTTTGCTCTGGAGACAGTTAATTGCAAATCATCTGCTACATATAATCTTCCTCATTATTCTATTAACTTGTGCTGTTGTTTTTCTGTTCTTCCAGGACGTTCTTTAGAGTTTCTGATTAACGTGCATCTTCTTTAAATCTGAAGCATATTTAAGATTCCGTTATTCGGACGGTTACTGCTATTTCTTTTAATGTTTTGCCAGTGGCACTTTTTCCTCCCATTAATTTGCTTAGTTGTATTAAGATACATTGCTAATATTCTGTTCACTCTTCTTATTATTTTTAGGAGATTATCTTAATCTTCTAATTGCTCTGAGCAGTAAAGGGCCTAACCACAAAAAATCTTCTAAATGCTTTTTTCTAATTAAATTATTATTAATATTATATACTTTAGCAATTGAATTATATATATATATAATATATATACGTCTTGAAAAAGAACATGTACTATACTTGTAATACTCATAAACTAATAATAGATGTGATCAAAAACAATTTTACATCGAAAAGAATTCTAAACTGACAATCTGACAGGTGAAAATGGCAATGATAATACATTTAGTACCACATACATTTTGCTGAAATCACAGACCTCTGATGTCTATTTTCGCTCACTCACATCCTGAATATATGTACAAAATTTCATAGAAATCAGTTCAGCCATTCTCACATAATACCCGAACAAACAGACAAACATGAATTCAATTTTATATAGGTAGGCTATATCGATTAACATTTTAACGAAATTTAGAAACAATTATTTTTTGCAGTATAATTAAGTTCATATTTTAAAGTTATTGTAAATAAATGCACAAATAGATCAATATGCAAATATATGCACTAGTAAAACAGTAGCGATATAAGTAATTGCAAAAGTTGACAAGGCCCACCAAGCCATCAGTACAGGTGATAAAACTAAAGAATACTGGTAGTCGGGCGCGAACCTGCGTGCTGTTATCTGAGTTTCTTTGTCTCTAACACCTAAATAAGGGCCAGTTTCTCATAGAAAGTCTTCCCAGGATGAACCCTTCATTGGCAGATCGCCCATGTTTTCGGTTACTTTATTTCATCAATTCAACCCAATCCAGAACTTGACAAGAATAAAAGATATAGAAAAGAAATATTGAGAGGAAAATATATAAAAATTTGAATTGTTTAAATTTTAAAGAAATATTAGAAAGCTATCAGATGTCTGGAATGTATTTTTCAATCACAGTGAAAACTGACTGGAAGATATATTCTAGATTTATTTCTAGAGAATTTAAAAGATAAATAATACTATTTGCATGAAGTCGATAAAATTGTCAAGGAAGACAAACAATGGCTTTATTTTTTAATAAAGAAAATAATAGAGTTGAAATTATACTGTATAAACTGATTATTTAGACTTTGGAAATACTGATCTTATCAAATGATTTAGATGAAATATTTTAAAAATAAGGAATTAATGAAATTGATTATGTAATGTTATCGATAAACTTTCCGGCGATATTGAAGAACCTAAAAAAAACTCACAGTGATTTATCATTATTTTAACATTAAGTTTTATTAACAGTTTTATAAATCATATAAACTTCTGAAAATAAAATTGTGAATATCAGTGCCCTATGCATTTTTCCAAAAGAATACTTCATTATAGAATAATTCGATATAAAGCCTGTTTACTTGTATATCAGGTTGTAAAAGTGAGATTTAGACGTTTTGAAAAAGAATTTTATTGACAATTACAGTTCAGTCTGGTAGGTAATCAACTTCAATATTAATTACACCTTTGCTGCAAACTTTGGATCCGGTTAGCATAGAATAACTGAGATTTTCCTTTGATTTTCCTGAATAACTGAGATTTTCTTTTGAAAAAAAAATGAGATTTTCCTTTGAAGAAAGTCTCGAGCGTCCGGTATTGAACAGTACATGGGCAATATTATTTTGCAGGAAACGAAATAGATGGTATTCAAATCTGAGCTTTAAGGTGGATGAAGCAGAACCTCCCAGCCCACACTGCCACTCTCTAAGGTCATCTTTGCTCTATGTGCTGGCGCATTGTCGTAGCGGTATCGGACTTTGTCATTATTTGGATCGTGATGTTGAAAAAGATCCAATTGTTCACAGTAGAGCTCTTTCCTGACAGTGATTTGGATGAAAGCAGCTCCATCATGACGACGCCAAACAAACGCAGATCATCACCTTCGTCTGCACTATTGATTCTTTGACATTTGCAACAGCTGATTCACCTCTGTTTACCCATAAACACCTTAACAAACGATTTGCAGATGACATTGTGAGTCTTTGTTGTGTTATGGCCTTTTTTGACTTCAAAGGAATGTTATTTCAGAAATTTCATAATTTTGTATGCGTAAATTGTTTAACATGTGCGTATGCTTAAGTTTATTTACTACTAGCTTAAAATTACTCGGCGTTACCCGGACTTCTTATAACGAGAACATCAGCATTTGTGAAAATTCAACTCGTTAGACAAAACCACACTTATTTTTCATTGCAGTGATTACAAAACAATATAATACAGGATTTTAAAATTAACTGGCGCCTTCATTAATTATTACACAATGTTTACTTATATAATAATAATAAAAAACTTTAAATTTTTATTATTTTAGCCAACAAATTTAAACACAATTTGTTCATAAATACATCATTAAATATTTAATAATAATCCAGGAAATGCAGTTTGTCCACTTCCTACTCTAACTGCAAAGTGAAAACACTTTCTGGACTTAGATTTCACATCATTGGTTATTTAATAATGATCTATACAGTACATTATATAATAATGTACTGTACTTCATCATCTTGTCCCAGTTTATATCGGGTTGCTGTATTTGATGCTGTTTATTCCACTGTATCCGATTAGCAAGCACATGTTTCTTCAATTCCTTTTCCTTCATGTCCGTTTCAATCATATTCATCCACCTCATCGTTGATCTTCCTCTTCTTCGTTTTCCTCCAATCTCCCTATTTATGATTGTCTTTCAAGGTAACTTTAATTTCTTCTCATAACATGTCCATGCCATCGTAGCGTCCTCTCTTATATTTTGTTGGTAATATCAATTACTTTAACTGCACCTCAAATTTACTCGTTTCTGAATTGATGATGTACTGTACCTCATACAATGCTCCGTGCTCTATTTTTTGTATAGAGAAAAATGTCGATTGCATATACGTTGCATGTTCTTCCTCCTTTTGTCTTCCAACATATCCGGAACGAACCACCCCGAAAACTTTTCGACTAGCCCCAGATTCGATTCCAAGTTCTCCAGAGTGGCAGGCTTCAATATCCTCGGTCATCCGACTGGCCGTATCATAACTTTCAAAAGACTGGGCTTTTTGTAAATTTTTTTACGTGATATGTGTTTTCACGAAAAGTTTTTTTGTAAATGAAAATATTTCAAGAACTTTTTGCTTCTAATTATCTACAACCTGATAAATTTTGGACATAAATACAACTTCAAAGAACATTGTTCCAGTATCGTATCGACAACGTTTTTATCTAATCATGATAGTTCATAAAACTTCATTTTTCTTTAATTCAGTACAAACATTTTAATTAAAAGTTTAATAAATGATTTATATTGAACAAATTTCTCGAATTTCATCGAAATTAGAAGAATTATATGAGAGAAAAATCGAATGACGGTAAAACCGAAAATAATAAGATAACAATTTCTAAATTTTAAGATATTTTATTGTGTAATATCGTATTTGGACACCGATATCAAATTTTTAAACTAGAATCAGATGTAGGGATAATCATAAATCACAATTTGTCGGTTTCATTAGATTAAATTAATCTTTTCGATCCGAATAATTAGTGTTAGACATTTTGGAATTTATAGCCCTACTACATGTTCGACATAATATTAAAACTATAGTTAGAAAACGAGGATATTATGCTTGCATAACGGTTTAAAATCTCAATATAAACATTTAAAAATGCATGAAANTAATAAATGATATAGTATTTTATATGTAATTAATATGTAAATAAATATAATATATATTATAGATGTAAACGAATTTACAATTTAGTTTATATAGACTATAGAACTATAACTCAATATATTTTATGAGGTGCTTCGTTAGCACTGTGAACCTCTGCAGATTTCCTTCGTCTTGTCTTTATGACAAGACTAATGTTCTACCATTTTTTCGAGTGTCCCCTGTTTCCTGATCACCCGCCTCAATGACTAGTGATGATAAATCTCCTGTTCACACTAAAATCACAGTTAAAGAATTTTGATAATTAAAGAATTCTATTGTTATGAAAAATGTATTTTTGTTTCACTGTCAAAAATATGTGTAAATACATTATTTTGGCAGTAGTATAATATGGATATTTTATGAATAAACAGCCAAAGATACCATAAATATAATCCAAAGTCAAATTTAATATAAGAAATTTCATCAGAATAATTTTAATATGAAACATTTTTAACAGAATAATGAAAATTATGTAGAACAAATCTTACTTTTTATAATAATAAACTATTACAGTAGTAGTAATTGAATTTATCTGTAATTCATTAAAGTAGTTTTAATTATATTACATGAGATACAATAATATCCGTTTGATGCATTCATTCATGATAAAATCTTCCTCAGTTCATTAAATTGTTTACATTTAAAAAAAATTGATAAATTATGTCATTTTAAAGAAAATCAAGCGATTGAAATAATCTCGTACTAAAATTGCTTATTTTCATAATGGTGATTTACAAGGACATACTGAATCTACACAAATTTTATAAGAAGAAAAATTGAATTCTTGGAATCCGAGGAATTAGTTGCTCGTTTAAGAAGTACAATACAAAATTCTTGTTTTAGTAATCGCGATTACCCAAAGTCTATGAGTTAATCATGTGCATTAAAGCCACTTTAATTGATTAAAAATAGAAGAATGTGATAGAATCGAGAGACGATGAATTCTCTGGCTTCCAACGGTTAAACATTTAATCGGAATGGACTGAACCGGAAAATGATAGAATGGCGAACTGAACTTGATGAAAGAGAAAATACTGCTGAAATACATTGTTTGTGTGAGACAAAAACGAAACGTAGCCTAGAAAAATTGAGCAATGGACTTGTCGAATAAAAATAGATTGCCAAAATGCAACCAATATTAATTCTTGCATTAACACAAATGTTTTGGTGTGAGTTAATAATGATTTTTTTGTGTTAATGAATATTTTGATACTAGAAATGAAGAAAAATTATTAATATTTATTAAAGGTTCAAATTATTTTTTAGATTAAATTAGATTAGATTTAAACTTCAGTTTGTAAAAGGAATGAAATTGGAAGGAAGGGGAAAAACTTAAGTTTCGTTATTAACACTTATTTACTTAAAATGTAAATTAATAATATTAAATATTACTATTTAATTATCTATTATACAAATTCTCATTTTCTATATATTTCTATATAAAATATAGAATATATAATATATTTTGACAGATTTTCTGCATGATCTGCACGTAATCTATCAATGTTTCCAAATCCACATCAACTTATAGTGAATAATGCATACAAAATATAATTTGAACAAGTATTTTCTAATTCATTTTAACTATAAAATGAATTAGATAATATTTTATTGAAAAAATAATTAATTTCTTACAAACATGAATTTATGGATAATAATGCACATATATATTTAAGAAAAGAAAATATACACATGCACATACAGTAAAAAAGGAAATACAGAAATTTTCTTTCTTACTGATAAAGTCATGTGTACATATAGGCCTATATATATATATAGGTCTATGAAAAATTTGGCAACATACAAGATTACTTACAAGAAAATTATTATTAGAGAATGGAGAAACAAATTTAACCTATAAAAATTGAGATCTACTAATACCAAAATATTCTTGTCAGTAACTGATACATACTTGGATTTTCTAAAAATAATGACAGCAATATCGTCTTTCTGGTTTCAGCAATCAATGCGTATTTAGTATAGGCAAAGAAAGTTATTTTTATTTTGTTTATTTCTTACAAACAACTGCATAATAATAATAATAATAATAACAACAACAACCTAAGTATCAAATTATGTCATTCTAATTTAATTATCGCTCTCAAAGTTCTCTTTTCACTTCATTAATTATTAATTTATGAATTTATTACTGTTGTTAATGAAGATTTCAAGCTTAACATCAAATAATAATAATAACAATAATACAAAAGCTATTAAAATGAATTAATATTTAATGAAATGAAAACCAAAAATAAATCAAGAAANCTGTCAGATTCCAGCAGTTAAGATGTAAGTTTGATAGAATGCACTGACATTTCTAGAATTAGTTTTTGAATGTGCAACAACTGGAAGATTTTTTTTTTTTTTGTTTTTTTACTTGGATACATATAGAATAAACAAGTAGAAATGTTAAAGAAAAAAAATAAGTTATCAATGTGTGAGTCATTGTTATCAAAATTTTCACTTAATCAACTTTATTTAATTAATCTGTTTAAAGAAGTTCCAAAAACTTCTAAAAGCTGCAAGAAAGTTTTTATCTTTTGAATTTAAAGAAGACAAAACATATGTAAAACATATAAAATTTTCTTGTTGGATTTTAATGTTTTTTTTTTTTTTTAATTTTTATTTATGCAATAGATCTATGAGAAGATATCAAGTTTAATATAATTAATTAATGTTAATAAAGTATTTTGACAAATTGTTGAATGATTCTTAGTCTTAGTACCAGTATCAATTTAGTTCTAATGTTATGTTAAATAAATAACTTATATTAACTTATATAATATTAATATTATATTTCAATTGTATTTATTTAGTTAATAATGTTTTGATATTTTATTGTTCCTGCTTTCTGTATAAATTGAATTTGGTCATGTGTATAGTTAATGTACTTTTGAAAATATAAGTTCTTAACAGTATTTAGAAGTGAATCATACTTTCATTATCAGAACTGCACGCACATTTATGATAACAATATTTTCTGTTTAATTTGCATGTTTTTAATTAGAAGTAAGGAAAAAATTAAAAATGGGAAAGTTTTTTGTTAGAGAAAGATAAAATATATTTAAACATCAAGATTTATATGATAAATTATGTTCATATAATAAAACAACCAATCAGATAACCAGTACAGTGGTGCCTCGTATAACGTATGCTGCGAACAACGGACTTTCTGTTTGGCCGTTACATGAGGTGAACAATGGACTTTCTGCGAACAAGTGCGAATGATGTTTCCACTCCTTTGCCATTGCCAATGATAATGTCTGCTATTTTTATAATATATTAGTATTATTACAATATATTATTAGTATATTTGAAGTACAGAGCTTTCGTTGGGATTCGACTTGCTCCCTTGTTTATTACGTACATCACCTGAGTGCAGGGTATTTACATTTATTTGGGTGTTGTGCAAATCATGGCTTCTAAAAAAACAGAAAGGTGATTTCAATTGAAACAAAGCAAGAAATCATAAGAAGGAGTGAAAGTTGACAAAAACTTCCTTGTCAAATGGGGAGAGGTTCAGGAGTTTACCAACACTCATTACCCAAACAAAGCTGAGGCCAATAGGATCAATGATCTCTTCAATGACACCCTTGCCTGTCATTTCCAACAGGTGTTAAAGAAGAGAGAGAAACAAACCACCTTGGACATGTTTTTTAAGAAGCCAGCAGGCAAAAAAAAGGATGGAACAAGAAGAGTTGATCCTGCAAGCTCCGTTAGCCTCTCCTGAATCTGACTCTGATTAAAAAACAATAAAAAGAGACCTGCTGCAATGTGTAAAAAGTCTGTATCTGTATGAATGTGTGAAGAAAGTGTTCCTACACCTCCTCCTCACAACATCTGACTATCCAGCATAATTGGTCACTGCTCCATTTTCATTTTTTATGGTACAGTTCGGTTATTTTATGCTGCGGAACAAATTATATCTTTTAACATGTATTTCTATGGGAAAATGCGTTTTGTATAATGGACTTTTCACTTAACAGACATGCACCTGGAACGGATTAAGAAGCACCTGAAACTCAAATTTAATACGAGGCACCACTGTATTAAATTTGAGTTTTTTGGATAATTCCAAAGAATTCAACATTTCCAAAATTTCTGAATTATTTATTAATTTACATTAGTTGTAATAATTAAATTTATTACAAGTGATACTGCTTGCTTTTAGTGTAAAGTTTCATAATATAATCTAATTAAATGTAGTCTTGATAAGAATGGCTTTAATGATGGGACTTACAATACCTGGAGGGAAGGATGTAAGCAAAGCAGACTCATGAATAGAAATATATTAGCAGTGAGTACATTTCCTTGAAAGAGTGACAAAGTTAGATTAGATTTTATTTCCATTTACAATGTGCAATTATATTGATAAATTATTGATGAATATAAAAAAATATATATTAAAAAACTTAAAATCTGTAATTTAATCTAATTTAATTAATGTTTTCCAATCTATTATGTGACCTAAGATAGACTGGTCAGATACTTATAATTATTTAACAAATTATTCATTTGCATATTCACAGGAAGCAGTAAGCAATGGGAAAGCATCTTGATGTCTACAATTACTTTCAATCAGCTTTGTAATGTAGTTTTTATGCCTGTTATTTGCTTTTGTCTCTTGTCCTTACTTTCAGATAAATGCAAAAAATATTGATGACAATAAAAACAGGATAATTTCAGTCAGCATTTGGTTTCCTAAGTATTTAACAAAACATAATCCATCCTTTATCACTTTCATCCATCATTGGAACTAATTCATATGGTAGATTTTAAAATATCAATAATTCAGAGCTGATTTGTTGTACTAATGGTAGTAAAACTCTGACTGGTGTTGGAGCTGGTTTTGCAGTATTTTATAATAATGTTTTAATACAGAGTTCTAGTTATGGGTTAAGTTATTGTTGTTCTACATTTCAGACAGAATTGCATGCTATTGGGAGATTTTTACACTGTTTAACACTTGATATTATGTTTTTTAATACTGTATCTGTATGTTGTGATGACCAGTCAGTAATACAAATTATAGTTAATATAAAAAGAAATGCAATGGTTTATAAGATGATACTACAACTTATGGAATTGAATAGTAAAGGTATTAAAGTAATATTCTCCTGGGTTAAGGGGCATTCTGGAATAATTGGAAATGAAATAACTGACACATTATCTAAAGAAATAACAACAAAATTGCTTGAATATAACAAAGCTTATCTGAACTACATTAAAGATCTTATAAGAAAGAAAACTGTGTATGAAATACAGAATACATTAGAAGTTCTAAGGGAAGGAATACAAAGAAATTCCTGATATATATATCAGGAATATATATATATATATATATATAATATATATACGTCTTGAAAAAGAACATGTACTATACTTGTAATACTCATAAACTTATAATAGATGTGATCAAAAACAATTTTACATCGAAAAGAATTCTAAACTGACAATCTGACAGGTGAAAATGGCAATGATAATACATTTAGTACCACATACATTTTGCTGAAATCACAGACCTCTGATGTCTATTTTCGCTCACTCACATCCTGAATATATGTACAAAATTTCATAGAAATCAGTTCAGCCATTCTCACATAATACCCGAACAAACAGACAAACATGAATTCAATTTTATATAGGTAGGCTATATCGATTAACATTTTAACGAAATTTAGAAACAATTATTTTTTGCAGTATAATTAAGTTCATATTTTAAAGTTATTGTAAATAAATGCACAAATAGATCAATATGCAAATATATGCACTAGTAAAACAGTAGCGATATAAGTAATTGCAAAAGTTGACAAGGCCCACCAAGCCATCAGTACAGGTGATAAAACTAAAGAATACTGGTAGTCGGGCGCGAACCTGCGTGCTGTTATCTGAGTTTCTTTGTCTCTAACACCTAAATAAGGGCCAGTTTCTCATAGAAAGTCTTCCCAGGATGAACCCTTCATTGGCAGATCGCCCATGTTTTCGGTTACTTTATTTCATCAATTCAACCCAATCCAGAACTTGACAAGAATAAAAGATATAGAAAAGAAATATTGAGAGGAAAATATATAAAAATTTGAATTGTTTAAATTTTAAAGAAATATTAGAAAGCTATCAGATGTCTGGAATGTATTTTTCAATCACAGTGAAAACTGACTGGAAGATATATTCTAGATTTATTTCTAGAGAATTTAAAAGATAAATAATACTATTTGCATGAAGTCGATAAAATTGTCAAGGAAGACAAACAATGGCTTTATTTTTTAATAAAGAAAATAATAGAGTTGAAATTATACTGTATAAACTGATTATTTAGACTTTGGAAATACTGATCTTATCAAATGATTTAGATGAAATATTTTAAAAATAAGGAATTAATGAAATTGATTATGTAATGTTATCGATAAACTTTCCGGCGATATTGAAGAACCTAAAAAAAACTCACAGTGATTTATCATTATTTTAACATTAAGTTTTATTAACAGTTTTATAAATCATATAAACTTCTGAAAATAAAATTGTGAATATCAGTGCCCTATGCATTTTTCCAAAAGAATACTTCATTATAGAATAATTCGATATAAAGCCTGTTTACTTGTATATCAGGTTGTAAAAGTGAGATTTAGACGTTTTGAAAAAGAATTTTATTGACAATTACAGTTCAGTCTGGTAGGTAATCAACTTCAATATTAATTACACCTTTGCTGCAAACTTTGGATCCGGTTAGCATAGAATAACTGAGATTTTCCTTTGATTTTCCTGAATAACTGAGATTTTCTTTTGAAAAAAAATGAGATTTTCCTTTGAAGAAAGTCTCGAGCGTCCGGTATTGAACAGTACATGGGCAATATTATTTTGCAGGAAACGAAATAGATGGTATTCAAATCTGAGCTTTAAGGTGGATGAAGCAGAACCTCCCAGCCCACACTGCCACTCTCTAAGGTCATCTTTGCTCTATGTGCTGGCGCATTGTCGTAGCGGTATCGGACTTTGTCATTATTTGGATCGTGATGTTGAAAAAGATCCAATTGTTCACAGTAGAGCTCTTTCCTGACAGTGATTTGGATGAAAGCAGCTCCATCATGACGACGCCAAACAAACGCAGATCATCACCTTCGTCTGCACTATTGATTCTTTGACATTTGCAACAGCTGATTCACCTCTGTTTACCCATAAACACCTTAACAAACGATTTGCAGATGACATTGTGAGTCTTTGTTGTGTTATGGCCTTTTTTGACTTCAAAGGAATGTTATTTCAGAAATTTCATAATTTTGTATGCGTAAATTGTTTAACATGTGCGTATGCTTAAGTTTATTTACTACTAGCTTAAAATTACTCGGCGTTACCCGGACTTCTTATAACGAGAACATCAGCATTTGTGAAAATTCAACTCGTTAGACAAAACCACACTTATTTTTCATTGCAGTGATTACAAAACAATATAATACAGGATTTTAAAATTAACTGGCGCCTTCATTAATTATTACACAATGTTTACTTATATAATAATAATAAAAAACTTTAAATTTTTATTATTTTAGCCAACAAATTTAAACACAATTTGTTCATAAATACATCATTAAATATTTAATAATAATCCAGGAAATGCAGTTTGTCCACTTCCTACTCTAACTGCAAAGTGAAAACACTTTCTGGACTTAGATTTCACATCATTGGTTATTTAATAATGATCTATACAGTACATTATATAATAATGTACTGTACTTCATCATCTTGTCCCAGTTTATATCGGGTTGCTGTATTTGATGCTGTTTATTCCACTGTATCCGATTAGCAAGCACATGTTTCTTCAATTCCTTTTCCTTCATGTCCGTTTCAATCATATTCATCCACCTCATCGTTGATCTTCCTCTTCTTCGTTTTCCTCCAATCTCCCTATTTATGATTGTCTTTCAAGGTAACTTTAATTTCTTCTCATAACATGTCCATGCCATCGTAGCGTCCTCTCTTATATTTTGTTGGTAATATCAATTACTTTAACTGCACCTCAAATTTACTCGTTTCTGAATTGATGATGTACTGTACCTCATACAATGCTCCGTGCTCTATTTTTTGTATAGAGAAAAATGTCGATTGCATATACGTTGCATGTTCTTCCTCCTTTTGTCTTCCAACATATCCGGAACGAACCACCCCGAAAACTTTTCGACTAGCCCAGATTCGATTCCAAGTTCTCCAGAGTGGCAGGCTTCAATATCCTCGGTCATCCGACTGGCCGTATCATAACTTTCAAAAGACTGGGCTTTTTGTAAATTTTTTTACGTGATATGTGTTTTCACGAAAAGTTTTTTTGTAAATGAAAATATTTCAAGAACTTTTTGCTTCTAATTATCTACAACCTGATAAATTTTGGACATAAATACAACTTCAAAGAACATTGTTCCAGTATCGTATCGACAACGTTTTTATCTAATCATGATAGTTCATAAAACTTCATTTTTCTTTAATTCAGTACAAACATTTTAATTAAAAGTTTAATAAATGATTTATATTGAACAAATTTCTCGAATTTCATCGAAATTAGAAGAATTATATGAGAGAAAAATCGAATGACGGTAAAACCGAAAATAATAAGATAACAATTTCTAAATTTTAAGATATTTTATTGTGTAATATCGTATTTGGACACCGATATCAAATTTTTAAACTAGAATCAGATGTAGGGATAATCATAAATCACAATTTGTCGGTTTCATTAGATTAAATTAATCTTTTCGATCCGAATAATTAGTGTTAGACATTTTGGAATTTATAGCCCTACTACATGTTCGACATAATATTAAAACTATAGTTAGAAAACGAGGATATTATGCTTGCATAACGGTTTAAAATCTCAATATAAACATTTAAAAATGCATGAAATATAAGTAACAATTTCAATTCATATAGACTGTCTATGCCATCATTATCTTAAGAGTGTAAAGAATCAATTAGCCTACTTCTGTGGTATATCTATAACTATAATAAAAAATAATTTATAATTTAGGTAAGCTGTTATTATTTTATAATTTGAACAGTAAATTAATATCACAGAAAATTGCAAAACGAAGAAATTAAAATTGTAAATATAAAAAAATGAAAAACACAAAGTACTTTTCCGTGATTTATTTTATAGATTTTAGATAATCAAAAAGAATTCTTCATATAAATATTCTTTAATTTGTATCTTTTACATATTATGTAATGCTAAGACGTTGCTAATTTCTTAAGCAGAAAATAAGAAAAATCTTTATCCGAATGAACATAAAGAATAAATAGAAAATAAGCTGAACAAAGTTCAACTTTAGCAATTCGGCAGAGCTTTTTGCATGACTGTAGTCAATTATGACGATCCCTATCACGTCGATTGGAAAATGAATAAGGTTTTGAAAAGAAAGTGTTTAGATAGTAAAATTTTTACTGAATATAGAAGAACTTTTATATATAACAAAAAGAGATAAATATATTTAAAATGTTATCGTTAAAATAAGATATTACATATTTCTTCATAATTAACACACAAATTTTGTTAGCCATTGCTCTGAGAGGGACACAATATGTTCAGCAGTTGATAAGAAATATTTTTTACAAAAACAAAAAATTCAGAGAAAATTTGATGTTTTATTTTCGTTTTTCGTTTCCGAACGGAATGGAAAAATAAGACTAAAGAAAGAGTAAGCTTTGGTAAAAGAATATGGGCCATTTCATATCAGTTGACCCTTAAGATGGCCGATTTTGTGATTTTCACGGAGTGGATTCGTTTTGCACCCATATGAAGTCTTGTCAAAGCGTTTATAAAATTTTTATTTTTGAAGATTTTATAGCCTACTAGTTATCCAGATTTTGAACTTTTTGGAAAGGCTGTTATTTAAACGCGTATATCTTGGAATGTGTGATATGGTGATGCGGTTTGTTGCATTTTGTAGGTAAAGAGACAGAGAACAATAATTTATAGTTCGGTTTTTGATTCGAACATTTATGTTTTCTAATGTTCAACGTTCAAACTTGAACAGCTAAAAAAACTCCTTATATTTCATCCGTTTTTACATGTTTTTTAAATTCATATTCTTGTTATGCCGAATGAAAAAGTTAGGTGGTAATTTTTCATTTACGGGTGAAAAATCTAATCAAAATTTTGGTGTGCCATCTGTACGGAGCATGTGGCGTGTTTTACGTCGGTTTACGTGCCCAGAATGCAAGGCGCTAGGTCTGATAGATATCGCATGTGTAGGTGTGTAATGACAACATGCTTCTATCCCCTTTCAAATCCCCACTTCACTTTGTCTTGTGCTAGGTTCCATATCTACCCCAGGTTATGTAGTCTAGGGTAGTGTTTTGCAACATCAAGCAACATCACACGTCAAGGAATCAAGCAATAGACTGGGCGTAAAGATGCTGTTCATGCAAGTCTCGAACTTATCTTTGCTATTCAAATAGAAACTCCTGATCTGTACTCTTTTGTTCTGTATTTAATGATTGAGTGAAACAAGTGCAAAAAGCATTTGCACATAGGTTTAAAGAGACATCTATCATTAAGGAAATCAGAGTATACCACACAATATTGTCAATAAATAAATATACGTCATTACAAAATCTTACAATGTTGTTTATAGTATATTTTTCGCTAAGCGTTTAACACTTATAACATTTAACTTTAAGTGTTAATTACTCTAATTGGTTTCTTAAATGTTTTTACATATTTAAGAAATCAAGGGAAATCTGTCGTAGTGAGTGAAATCTATTGTTTTGTTCAACACTACACTTTGCTTAAATTTTATAATAGAAGTAAAGTTGCATATAATACAAAGACGAAAAGATAATAATATGTATTTTAAAAATAAAATAAAAAAATGTAAAATTGAAGACAATTAGGCTGAAAATAGGATGACCGATCATTTCAACGCTAACTAATTATCTATTTTCTTTTTAAAACGGTTTTTTCCTATTTAGTTTTGAGCTAGTCATTTCGATATAGTCAGCTGCGTGGAAATGATTTTACGTTTTTCTACAAAAACTGGGAATAGTCTGAAACCGTATTTTCTGACAATTTTTACAGAAGTATCTAAGATCGATTTTCAATTCCCATTCATTACTTCACAGATCAAGTCCAGTACAATTCTGGTCAGCATGTGTCATTTACTGGATCTGCCATTTCACAGGTGAAAGGAAGAAACTAAAATATTGTTATACGATATTAATTTTCTTCGATTCTATAGTATAATTTTTATCTATACACAACATAAATCTATCATCTTCCAATAAGTATCTTTAACGTTTTCTCTAATATTTTCGAATAATTACTTGGTCATAGAAGGATTTTCCAAATTGTTTTATGATCTATATTTCTAAGCCAGTGTTCAATTTACTGATAGAAAGAGATACCCGATAATAAACTTTTTCATCCACATCAATAATATATATATATATATATATATAATAGATTATGGTCTAAAAAAAGTAACACAAAATACAATAATCAATACAAAAATTTATTGCTTATTGCATTTATATCGGTATAAATAATTATTACAGCTATGATTTTCCTCTAAATATTCAATTGTTGCAAATATAATGAGTATAAATATTTGTACACAAGCACCAAAATTTGTGAATTTCATTCTTATTGATACTTTACTATATCATCAAGCTTCAATTTAATGCCACCATTTGTTTGCCTTTGAATTTGTCACTAAATCGAGTTCGGTGTTGAACTGAAGACTATTAAATAATAAATAATAATAATTAAAATTGTATAGCCTACAGTAATAAGCTCCACACAAGTTTTTAAGAGTTTGAAAGTCATGAGATTTGATGATATTGTCGTTTGCAATGAAAAATCCTACATTTAGTAATTCACTGATACTGAAAGTTTCTTTAGTCAATACAGTAAAGTCTATCCAAAATGGAACCCGAATAAAGTGCAAACCTGCAAAAAACGGAAAAATAATTCGGTACCAATTAATTCTGGTTTATACAGATTTTATTGTATTTATGGTAATGATTCATTAACAAGTATTTAAGTATTTATGGCGCTTAACAGTGACGCTAAATCGAGATTTAACTGTATTTTTCTTCATTTTACATTTATATTAGCCAATGTTTCAACAAAACCTTTCTCATAATTAACAGATTAAGCTATTTTATTCGCTTGATTTATTAGAATGGTAAATTTAATTTTTATAAAAATAATTTATTTTATGAAAAAATAGACATACTGTACTACATACAAAATATACGATTTGTTTCATATATTTTTTAAGTTATTTTTTATTTAAAAATTATTATTGATGATTCTGTATATACTTTATTAGGCTATACAATAAATAAATCTTTCACACTTATAAAGCACAATTATTTATTTATTTCGCAAGTATTTGTATTGATTCTGACGTAAATATAAGATACTTCTAATCATATTTATTGTTAATTCATTAATTACATAATTATAATCTAAACATTAATTAAATCTCCTATCTTCCATTTTGGATATAACTAAACAATAAAATTTAATTTTAGAATAATGAGAAGCACTTGACATTCATTCATAATACATTTTGTAACTAGTGAAATACTAGCAACAATTATAATTTGAAATAGTCGAATATTCAGTTTTATTTCTTAATTTTAAATACAAATATTTACTTCTTGTTTGATAGAAATTTCAGTAAAAAAAATTGTTTATTTTCACACATTATTTGCTGATATTCAACAACACACTTGGGAAATTATCTTGTCTTTTCTTCTATAAAAGTGAACGATCAGTTTGTTTACAAATCATTTATTTGATTGAAAGCATAATTTTATATTAAATGGAAAAATTAAAGATAAAGATATGTTTTCTATCTAATATAAGCATTTTTATATCATTATTAAAACAGTAAATTAGAAACAAAATAGGTTTATGTCAAAATGTATTAAGACTGTAGAAGATACATAGGCTATATATAAATTTACGTCTTGAGAGTTAGTTATATCAATGATTTCTTTCTGTTTAGGAAAAATGTTTAGTTACAAACACGATGATCAATATGTCTGTTACCAGCTAATTATAATAATAATAATGTGCATAACAGAAAAATAAAAATCAACAGGAATTGATCAAGGATTCAGTAGATGATACTCTACAGTCAATGCTAATTTAACTCGTTAAATTAATAATATAATTAAATTAAAATAATTATATTATAAATTCGATCATTATTTGCTATTAGTCTTAAGAGACTTCCTCGCATTTATTTATCACTTACATGATATTCTCAAAAGAATGCTTTGCTTTAAATTAGTGCAGTTTAAAATATCAATAAATTGAATTTCCTGTACTGAGACAAAAAAGATTCCTAAAATACTAAATAAATGTTAAAGATTAATTTCTAAATTTAAAAAAAAAATTAATTTTAAAATTCGTAAAATGATTCAAGGATTATAAAAATGCTATTTAAAGTTTTATAAATACTTTTTAAAATTTAACAATATAATTTTTATCTAATACATTTAAATAAGTTTGGAAATAATAAATACTATTTATCTAAACATTATAAAGCAAATTTAAATGTATAAGCTCTGTATCTAACAGCAAAAGAAATAAAGGATTAGAGAGAAATAACGTTGCTCAAACAATAAAAATGAGTATACAGAATACAGTAATTATGTTCTTTTCTTCTTTCTTCTGTCTTGTTAAAATGGTTTATTTAATTTTTATCGTAGAAACATTTATAAGACTTATATAATATATTTTTAATATCTTTCATAAACATAAATAATTTTAAACTACTAAAAATAAATTCATTTATAAAGACATTTATAAAATATAAAGCTCAGCGTTCTAATACAAATTGTTCATTCTGTTTAATAAAAATAGAAAATAAATATTTTAAAATTTTAAAATTATCCTCACTATATTATATATTATATATAAATTACGATAAATAAAAAACACGACCACCATTAAGTTTCCTTAGAAGATACAGGGTCTTTCACATTGCTGAACTTCTTTTACTGTCTTGGGAATATTTTGCAATTCAAAATTCTGACATTTACTGAGAAATTTTTACGACAAAATATTCCATTTTAGACTTTACTAGGTTCTTCTGATTCATATTTTTCTTAAATTATATTCACTAGCCTATAAATATGATATAGAGATTTGAATCCATAACAAAAATTAATCTTCGTCTTATTATGCTTAAAACAAAGTATACTTGAATACCATTACACGAGAATATATAAAAACAATGCCAATTAACTTAATACATCTTTATTTCATATATAACATTGTAAAATATCTTTCAAACATAAACAGATGACTGATGAAAGTGAAAAGTGTTGTGAATTTGCCTACAAAAAATAGAAAGTTAACTTAAAAATGTGAAATGAAAATATTTGTGAGTTACTGTACACGAAAAAGTAGAAGATCCGACCAGCAAACAGATAAAACAAACAAGAATAAAGTGATGTAAAAATAAAAAGTGAAGAAATTCTCAAATGAAAAATATACAGCCTGCATTAGAAATAAGCGAAGAGCATAAAAATAGTTTTAAAAAGAATAAAAATGTAAAGTAAGAAATACGTAGAACAGAATGCATGCGAGCCTATTTTTGTGTTACATGAACAGAATAATATATGAAAAACGATTCAGTTACAGATAACTTACACATATCTATGACATTAAATAAATCTAAATCTATGAATACAAATATATATGCAAAAATATGAGCTGTCACTTCAGATTTGTAAGATGAAAATAAAAAATATATATATA